>NC_036847.1:32480082-32481491 GCF_002910315.2 Salvelinus sp. IW2-2015
CCCAGGTACCAGTAACAGACTCATATCACCACCAGGTACCAGTAACAGACTGATATCACCACCACAGGTACCAGTAAAGACTATATCACCACCAGGTACCAGTAACAGACTCAATATCACCACCCAGGTACAGTAACAGACTGATATCACCACCCAGGTACCAGTAACAGACTCATATCACCACCCAGGTACCAGTAACAGACTCATATCACCAACCAGGTACCAGTAACAGACTCATATCACCACCCAGGTACCAGTAACAGACTCATATCACCACCAGGTACCAGTAACAGACTCATATCACCACCCAGGTACCAGTAACAGACTCATATCACCAACCAGGTACCAGTAACAGACTCATATCACCACCCAGGTACCAGTAACAGACTCATATCACCACACCCACAGGTACCAGTAACAGACTCATATCACCACCCAGGTACCAGTAACAGACTCATATCACCACCCAGGTACCAGTAACAGACTCATATCACCAACAGGTACCAGTAACAGACTCATATCACCACCAGGTACCAGTAACAGAACTATGTCACCACAGCCACCCAGGTACCAGTAACAGACTCATATCACCACCCAGGTAGCCAGTAACAGACTCATATCACCACCCAGGTACCAGTAACAGACTCATATCACCAACCAGGTACCAGTAACAGACTCATATCACCAACCAGGTACCAGTAACAGACTCGATTCAAGTCACCACCCAGGTACCAGTAACAGACCATATCACCAACCAGGTACCAGTAACAGACTCATATTCACAGCGATCAACCACAGGTACCAGTAACAGACTCATATCACCACCCAGGTACCAGTAACAGAAACTCAAATCATATCACCACACCAGGTACCGTAACAGACTCATATCACCACCCAGGTACCAGTAACAGACTATTATCACCACCAGGTACCAGTAACAGACTCATATCACCACCAGGTACCAGTAACAGACTCATATCACCACCGGTTCCAGTACCAGTAACAGACTCATATCACCACCCCAGGTACCAGTAACAGACTCATATCACCAACCAGGTACCAGTAACAGACTCATATCACCACCCAGGTACCAGTAACAGACTGATGTCACCAACCCCCAGGGTACCAGTAACAGACTCATATCACCACCCAGGTACCAGTAACAGACTCATATCACCACCAGGTACCAGTAACAGACTCATATCACCAACAGGTACCAGTAACAGACTCATATCACCACCAGGTACCAGTAACAGACTCATGTCACCACCCAGGTACCAGTAAAGATCTCATATGCACCACCGTAACAGACTCATATCACCACCCATGTACCAGTAACAGACTGATATAACCAACCAGGTACCAGTAACAGAATGATGTCACCACCCAGGTACCAGTAACAGACTGAT
>NC_036847.1:32481820-32534299 GCF_002910315.2 Salvelinus sp. IW2-2015
TCTCAGGCGCCACTTCAGAATCTACCATAAGTGTTCAATTGGGTTGAGATCTGGTGACTGACAGCCATGGCATATGGTTTACATTGTTTGCTTATCATGTCACGATCGTTATAATGAGTGGACAAGATGCAGCGTGGTATGGTTCCTCCTCTTTATTTTGAAGTGAAACTCAAAGAAAACAATAAAGCGCAAAACGAAACGTGAAGCTGATTGTAGTGCTCGCAGGCAACTATACCTAGACAAGATCCCACAAAGCACAAAGGGAAATGGCTGCCTAAATATGATCCCCAATCAGAGACAACGACAAACAACTGCCTCTGATTGGGACCATACCAGGCCAACATAGAAACATAATCACCTAGATGACCCACCCTAGTCACACCCCAACCTAACCAGCATAGAGAATAAAAAGCTCTCTATGTTCAGGGCGTGACATATCAAACCATTCAGTGCTCTATGGATGGGGGCATTGTCATCCTATATTGGCATAGCCATGGTTGCCAAAATAATTGCCAAAAGAATGGCATGCCAGCATTTTTATACATGACCCTAAGCATGATGGGATATTTAATTGCTTAATTAACTCAGGAACCACACCTGTGTGGAAGCACCGGCCTTTAATATACTTTGTATCCCTCATTTACTCAAGTGTTTGTTATTTTGGCAGTACCTGAACCTTGAGTTTCTCAAGCGAGGTTTCTCTGTTCTGATTTGTATTTTCTTCCTTCTTATTAGGAAGTATCCTCGTCTGGGAGCCTCAAACACCCCTTCACTCGTTGGCTGCCTGCTCAGTATGACGATGGGGTCTCTAGACCCAAAAGCTGGGACCCAAACAGGAGCTTCAACAACTTTGTGCTCCCTCTGGTATGATGACAATACATAGACATAGTTGCAATAACTGCTACTATTCACCACAAGTTAGATATAAAGTAACATAATTGTATTTCATTGTTCTCCCTCTGCCCTGCTTCCCTCCCTGTGTGCAGGTAAGGGAGGTCTCTAACCGTATCCTGGCAACCAATGACGCCAGTGTAGAGAGCGATCGCGAGTTCACACACATGGTCACTATTTTTGGCCAGTGGAACGACCATGACCTGACATTCACGCCCTCCTCCCCAGCATCGCCGCCTTCAGCAACGGCCTGAACTGTGATGAGAGCTGTGAACGCTCCGAACCCTGTTCCCCATTCAGGTCAGTCACAGCTCCCACATCACATCCCACAGCCTAACACTTACAACAGGCACCCCTGGATATCTGGCCCTTTTCGATCCATGGTACATGGATTATTAGTTCTTCAACCTGTCTTGTCTTTTCCTCCATGACCAGATTCCTCTCAATGACCCACGCTTGCCCACTGGCCCAGACGCTGCATCCCGGTCTTCCGATCAGCGCCTGTGTGCGGCACAGGAAAGTCGGCTTTCAATTTCGGTGACATGGCCAACAGGAGGGAGCAGATCAATGCCCTGAATGCCTTCCTGGACTTGGGGCAGGTGTTACGGCTCTGAGGAGGGGTTGGCGCGTGACCTACGTAACCTCACCAACGACGGAGGCCTGCTGCGTATCAACAAAGAGTTCAAAGACAACGGACGTGAGTTTCTCCCTTCACTGATGTGAAGGGGAACATGTGTGCCACCCGCAGGAGAATCACCAACGACACCAATGCCAAGGAGGTGCCCTGCTTCATTGCAGGTTTGCCTTTCAACTCTGTTTGTCCGAATAGTAGACCAATGTATATTTAAGTTAAAGTCTAAGACACAGAATGATGACAAAAAGCGATAGAACTTTGACTAGAGGAATTTCTTGACTTTCCATGTACAATAGTTGTCCGGATACAGAAAGACAATGTATATGATTCTCAATCACTATTTGGGCCTCACCTGTATGTCTCTGGCCTCACCTGTAAGTCTCTGTCTGCCAGGTGATGTTCGTGTGGATGAGAACATAGCTTTGACATCCATCCACACAATGTTCTTGCGTGAGCACAACCGTCTGGCCGGTGCCCTGCTTCGTCTCAACCCACATTGGGACGGTGAGACACTCTATCAGGAGGCTCGCAAGATCATGGGCGCCTACACCCAGGTACAGTAACAGACTCATATCACCACCCAGGTACCAGTAACAGACTCATATCACCACCCAGGTACCAGTAACAGACTCATATCACCAACCAGGTACCAGTAACAGACTCATGTCACCACCCAGGTACCAGTAACAGACTCATATCACCACCCAGGTACCAGTAACAGACTGATATCACCACCCAGGTACCAGTAACAGACTCATATCACCACCCAGGTACCAGTAACAGACTCATATCACCACCCAGGTACCAGTAACAGACTGATATCACCACCCAGGTACCAGTAACAGACTCATATCACCACCCAGGTACCAGTAACAGACTCATATCACCACCCAGGTACCAGTAACAGACTGATATCACCACCCAGGTACCAGTAAGAGACTGATATCACCACCCAGTACCAGTAACAGACTCATATCACCACCCAGGTACCAGTAACAGACTGATATCACCACCCAGGTACCAGTAACAGACTCATATCACCACCAAGTACCAGTAACAGACTCATATCACCAACCAGTACCAGTAACAGACTCATATCACCACCCAGTACCAGTAACAGACTCATATCACCACCCAGGTACCAGTAACAGACTCATATCACCACCCAGGTACAGTAACAGACTCATATCACCAACAGGTACCAGTAACAGACTCATATCACCACCCAGGTACCAGTAACAGACTCATATCACCACCCAGGTACCAGTAACAGACTCATATCACCACCCAGGTACCAGTAACAGACTCATATCACCACCCAGGTACCAGTAACAGACTCATATCACCAACTAGGTACCAGTAACAGACTCATATCACCAACCAGGTACCAGTAACAGACTGATGTCACCACCCAGGTACCAGTAACAGACTCATATCACCACCCAGGTACCAGTAACAGACTCATATCACCACCCAGGTACCAGTAACAGACTCATATCACCAACCAGGTACCAGTAACAGACTCATATCACCAACCAGGTACCAGTAACAGACTCATTTCACCACCCAGGTACCAGTAACAGACCATATCACCAACCAGGTACCAGAACAGACTCATATCACCAACCAGGTACCAGTAACAGACTCATATCACCACCCAGGTACCAGTAACAGACTCATATCACCACCCAGGTAGTAACAGACTCATATCACACCCAGGTACCAGTAACAGACTGATATCACCATCCAGGTAGTAACAGACTCATATCACCAACCAGGTACCAGTAACAGACTCATATCACCACCCAGGTACCAGTAACAGACTCATATCACCACCCAGGTACCAGTAACAGACTCATATCACCAAACCAGGTACCAGTAACAGACTCATATCACCACCCAGGTACCAGTAACAGACTGATGTCACCACCCAGGTACCAGTAACAGACTCATAACACCACCCAGGTACCAGTAACAGACTCATATCACCAACCAGTACCAGTAACAGACTCATATCACCAACCAGGTACCAGTAACAGACTCATATCACCACCAGGTCCAGTAACAGACTGATGTCACACCCACGGTACCAGTAAGAGACTGATATCACCACCCAGGTACCAGTAACAGACTCATATCCACACCCAGGTACCAGTAACAGACTCATATCACCACCCAGGTACCAGTAACAGACTCAATCACCACCCAGGTACCAGTAACAGACTCATATCACCACCCAGGTACCAGTAACAGACTCATATCACCAACTAGGTACCAGTAACAGACTCATATCACCAAACAGTACCAGTAACAGACTGATGTCACCACCCAGGTACCAGTAACAGACTCATATCACCACCCAGGTACCAGTAACAGACTCATATCACCACCAGGTACCAGTAACAGACTCATATCACCAACCAGGTCACCAGTAACAGACTCAATCACCCACCAGGTACCAGTAACAGACTCATTTCACCACCCAGGTACCAGTAACAGACCCATATCACCAACCAGGTACCAGTAACAGACTCATATCACCAACCAGGTACCAGTAACAGACTCATATCACCACCCAGGTACCAGTAACAGACTCATATCACCACCCAGGTAGTAACAGACTCATATCACCACCCAGGTACCAGTAACAGACTGATATCACCATCCAGGTAGTAACAGACTCATATCACCAACCAGGTACCAGTAACAGACTCATATCACCACCCAGGTACCAGTAACAGACTCATATCACCACCCAGGTACCAGTAACAGACTCATAACACCACCCAGTACCAGTAACAGACTCATATCACCAACCAGGTACCAGTAACAGACTCATATCACCCACAGGTACCAGTAACAGACTTATGTCACCACCCAGGTACCAGTAACAGACTCATAACACCACCCAGGTACCAGTAACAGACTCATATCACCAACCAGGTACCAGTAACAGACTCATATCACCAACCAGGTACCAGTAACAGACTCATATCACCACCCAGGTACCAGTAACAGACTGATGTCACCACCCAGGTACCAGTAAAGAGACTGATATCACCACCCAGGTACCAGTAACAGACTCATACACCACCCAACGCGTTAACAGACTCATATCACCACCCAGGTACCAGTAACAGACTCATATCACCACCCAGGTACCAGTAACAGACTGATGTCACCACCCAGGTACCAGTAACAGACTGATATCACCACCCAGGTACCAGTAACAGACTCATATCACCACCCAGGTACCAGTAACAGACTCATATCACCACCCAGGTACCAGTGACAGACTCATATCACCAACCAGGTAGTAACAGACTCATACCACCACCCAGGTACCAGTAACAGACTGAATAACCAACCAGGTACCAGTAACAGAATGTGTCACCACCCAGGTACCAGTAACAGACTGATGTCACCAACCAGGTAGTAACAGACTCATATCACCACCCATGTACCAGTAAACAGACTGATATAACCAACCGGTACCAGTAACAGAATGCATGTCACCACCCAGGTACCAGTAAACAGACTGATGTCACCAACCAGGTAGTAGTAACAGACTCATATCACCACCCATGTACCAGTAACAGACTGATGTCACCAACCAGGTAGTAACAGACTCATATCACCACCCAGGTACCAGTAACAGACTCATATCACCACCCAGGTACCAGTAACAGACTCATATCACCAACCAGGTAGTAACAGACTGATATTATTTGTAAAAAAATAAATATTTAACCTTTATTTAACCAGGTAGGTTAGTTGAGAACAAGTTCTCATTTACAACTGCGACCTGGCCAAGATAAAGCAAAGCAGTGCGACACAAACAACACAGAGTTACACATGGAGTAAACAATAAACAAGCCAATAACACAATAAACAAGTCAATGACACAGAAGGAAAAAAAAGAAAGTCTATATACAGTGTGTGCAAAAGGCATGAGGAGGTAGGCAATAAATAGGCCATAGGAGCGAATAATTACAATTTAGCAGATTAACACTGGTGATAAATGAGCAGATGATGATGTGCAAGTAGAGATACTGGTGTGCAAAAGAGCAGAAAAGTAAATAAAAACAGTATGGGGATGAGGTAGGTAGATTGGGTGGGCTATTTACAGATGGGCTATGTACAGCTGCAGCGATCGGTTAGCTGCTCAGATAGTTGATGTTTAAAGTTGGTGAGGGAAATAAAACTCTCCAACTTCAGCGATTTTTGCAATTTGTTCCAGTCACTGGCAGCAGAGAACAGGAGGGAAAGGCGGCCAAAAGAGGTGTTGGCTTTGGGGATGATCAGTGAGATATACCTGCTGGAACATGTGCTACGGGTGGGTGTTGTTATCGTGACCAGTGAACTGAGATAAGGCGGAGCTTTACCTGGCATAGACTTATAGATGATATCACCACCCAGGTATCAGTAACAGACGCTATTCACCAACCAGGTACCAGTAACAGACTGATGTCACCACCCAGGTACCAGTAACAGACGCTATTCACCACCCAGGTACCAGTAACAGACGCTATTCACCACCCAGGTACCAGTAACAKACTCCCTCCCTCCCAGGTGTTTGTGTTCAGGGACTACCTGCCGCACATCGTGGGCCGAGACACCATGGCCCGGCAGCTCGGCCGTTACCCGGGCTACAACGAGACGATTGATCCCAGCATTGCCAACGTGTTTGCGACAGCAGCGTACCGCTTTGCCCACCTGGCCATCCAGCCCACGCTGTCCCGCCTGGACATCAACAACACGGAGAATCGCATGTTCCCCAGCGTGCCCCTTTTCAAGGCCTTCTTCACCCCCTGGAGGCTGGTGTTTGAGGGTGAGTGGTGGTGGGTCACATAGGAATGCTTCGCAGACCCCTTTGTCAGTTGTAAACTAATTCACTCTCTGGATTATTAATTAAGCAATATGGCCCGAGGGGGTGTGGTATATGGCCAATATACCACGTCTAAGGGATGTTCTTATGCACGATGCAAAACAGAGTGCCTGGATACAACCCTTAGCCGTGGTATATTGGCCATATACCACAAACCCCCGAGGTGCCTTATTGCTATTATAAACTGGTTACCAACGTCATTAGAGCAGTAAAAAATAAATGTTTTGACATTTCAGTGGTATACGGTCTGATATACCATGGCTGTCAGCCAATCAGCATTCAGGGCTTGAACCACCCAGTTTATAACAGTCTATGATGGGGGGAAAGGTTAAAAAAAACATCCTATTCTCTGTCTGTCCTCCTTCAGGTGGTATCGACCCTCTTATCCGTGGTCTAGTGGGTCGCCCTGCTAAGCTGAACACCCAGGACCACATGATGGTGGATGCTCTGAGGGAGAAACTCTTCCAGTTCATAAACCATCTGGCTCTGGACCTGGGCTCTCTCAACATGCAGCGTGGACGTGACCATGGCCTGCCTGGTACACACCTTCCATTTTCTCTCTATACTGTTATACTGATACTACAGATAACACATCTATACTGTTAGACTGATACCACAGATAAACACATTTATACTGTTAGACTGATACCACAGATAAACACATCTATACCATTAAACTCATATCCTTTGGCTGTTAACACAAAATCAATCATCACTCTAATTCCTCTCGTCTTCCATATACTGCATCTCTATTGGTCAGTTCCAAAATCATTCCTCTCGTCTTCCATGTACTGCATCTCTATTGGTCAGTTCCAAAATCATCCTCTCGTCTTCCATGTACTGCATCTCTATTGGTCAGTTCCAAAATCATTCCTCTCGTCTTCCATGTACTGCATCTCTATTGGTCAGTTCCATTCACTTATTATTTCCTTTCTCTTCCCTAACCTAGACTACAACGCTTGGCGTAAATTCTGTGGGCTCTCAACACCTAGTAACCTGGACGAGCTGGCCGTGGTTCTGAACAACACAGACCTGGCCTTTAGACTGCTGCAGCTCTACGGCACCCCAGATAACATTGACGTGTGGATGGGGGGCGTGGCTGAACCCTTCGTACACAGGGGCCGCGTCGGGCCTCTCTTCGCCTGCCTCATCGCCACCCAGTTCCAGAGGATCCGCCAGGGAGACAGGTGTGTGTGTGAGAGAGAGATAGGGAGAGAGAGAGATATTGACTGACCTGCATCATGTAAGGCATTTGACATAGCACTGCCAGAGTGCAGTTTTTACTTTTTTTAAAGGTCCAGCATGTGTTTGTCTGTAATAGTATGTGTCTCACATCACTTGTTGATCCCCAGGCTATGGTATGAAAACCCAGGCGTCTTCACCTCGGCACAGAGGAAGGCCCTGAAGAATGTCACTCTGGCTCAGATCATCTGTGACAACACTGGCATTACAGCCGTATCACGTGACCCCTTCAGCATCCCTGGGGGAGAGAACACACCCATCAAGTGCAACAACATCCAGCAATTAAACCTTAGTGCCTGGAAGGAGAGCGCTTCTACGGCCGATTAGGAGCAGCATGAGAATTCGGACCAGGACAACGAGGTAGTAGATTAAACTACAATATCAGTTAAGGTGTCTTTTAATCCATCCACCCCTCTCTCTCTCTACCACTCCACCCTCTCTCACCTCTTTCCTTCTGCCCCCCTCTCCATCCAACCCTCTCTCCAGACATCATCCTATTTTTCTCTATTCCTCTGTAGATCTGATGTGAGCCCCTCCCTCGTACCCACCTGGACACCCCAGGGCCCAGCAGCAACATATGCCATCAGCAGCTCTCCGCCTTCTCTGTCCAGCTGACCGACAACTTCCTCACACACAACAAAGCCATCGTTTTTAGCCAGGTTCTCTACAACAGACCGAACCATTACAATACAAAGTCAGGGGTGTTCCTAACCACCAGCACCACATCTGGTGATACCAGTTTTCCTTTAGTTTCTCAGTGTGGACCTGTGGCTTAACAATGAGGTGAATTGTGTCAATGGCCTCACTTCAGACAGCTTCTGCACTTCTTGCAGTTGGTCAAGGTCAATTAACCAGTAAGGGTGTTTGCCATTTAAACAGGATTTAAATGTTTAAATATTTTCTTTGGAATCTTCTATTTTGTTATGCCTTTGTTATTGTGACTTCTTATGTGTTGCTATGACAATCAATCAAGGAGTACTTCATAAATTTGTATGTATTGATTTATGCGAAGAAATGTAAAAGACTTGCCTTTATAAAAGCGTTTGGAAATCATAAAGTATTTTTTCCCCAAAGAATTCCTATATACACACCGCCTTACCTCAATCACATACGATGGCACTAAACGTGGTACTAATGTCAATCAGCTAGAAGTTCTAGTAGCACATTTTGGATAATTGTGTAATTAGTTTATTATCAACAATCTTAGATTATATTTGTAGCCTATGTTCATGTCAGTTATCATAAGACTTTGCTAATTGTAGATTTTGCGCACCTTCTGAATTTTGATTTCGCTAATATTTTATTGAAACACTGTATTCGTGTGTTTTATTGCGTAAATAAGCACTGCATCAGTAAATGAAAATAAAAAGACTTAAGACAGAAACAATATTTGTATGGTTGCAAATTATTTGCATGGTGACAGGTAGCCTAGTGGTTAAGAGCGTTGGGCCAGTAACAGTAAAGGTTGCTGGTTCAAATCCTCGAGCCGACTAGGTGAAATATCTGTTGATGTGCCCTTGAGCAAGGCACTTAACCCTTATTGCTCTGGATCAGAGCGGCTGCTAAAAGTAAATGGTGTGTTAACCTCTTCTATGCTGAGTGCTTGTATGAAAAAACAGGTGCATACTACTACCCTAACCCAGGGGACTCCATTTTGATATCTTAACATTCTCACGACCCCAACCATGTGAAAAACAATGATGTAATTAACAGCCAATGTTAACTTTTTATTATGGGCTATGGCAGTCAGTTGAAAAACATTAACAGTATTTCTGAATGTATTCTCAACTCACCATCACATTCTTAACAGTCAATTACAAATTAGTCTGACATAATGTATCTTATCTCACCACCACTAATGAGATGGGTGCGTCTTGCAGTGATGACAATTTAGCAATTTTGTTGCTAGATTTAGCAACTTTTCAGACAACCCTGGCAACTTTTTTTTCAAACAGCACCTAGCAACAAATTTAGCTACTTTTAAAAATGTATTTGGAACTTTTAGCAAATTTTGAAAAGTGACTCAAACGCTAAAATGCACGCATTTTCCCTCTAAAGGACACAAACACGTTTTTTTCTGTCACACACTCAGTCACAACACACGTRCCTGGCTGCAAAAGTGCATTGTGAGTGACGTCAGCAGCAGGCGCTCAGCCAGCAGCAACTTCAGTAAATTTCAAATCATTGTTGGCTGACTGCAGCAGCAGTAGTACGGGTTCGGCGAGCCAAACCCAATGAATATAGCTGGTCACGAATGTTTGATCTTGAACAGAACTTACAACATCAATCAACATGTCTCAATCAAAATTGTATAGCCAGAAGTACAGAAAATAGTGAGAGTCTGTACCTGAACAAATGTCAAATCCAATTTTTTGCCGAGATGGCCAGTCAATTTGAGTAACGTTATTGCGTATTCTACGTAATGACGCAGTTTTACGTTATCATGTGAAAAATTTGTGAAAAATTAGTGAAAAATATCCCTTTTTCACATGATGGACTCACTGGAGAGTAGGACATCGCAAAATCATTGAGCAACTTTTAACAACAAATCAACCTGCCTATAGCAATTTACCCTGAAAATTAGTTGGCAACACTGGGATGTATGTCTCAAAGTCAGGGGGCGTGATCGACAGTGCGCAATGCAGACGAGAGCACTGAATCAGAGTACCATGAGTTGTAAAGCTTGGAGGGAGACGGCACACTATTCCGTTTTAGTCAGGATCCAAAACTCCTCCATAGTGAGCCGTGAATGCGTTGTCTGCAGCATTCGATTTCACATACCTGCATGTCAACTGAGCAAGGATCACAGTCAAATGGGTTTCGCAGATTCGGTCACTAATCTGTATACTTTTTTTGTTTTTGTATTTCCCTTGCATCCTTGCGTTCAGTTTCACAAATATGTCAGTTACATAGGCAAGGATACACGTTTTATTTTCATTACACAGAAAGTCAACAAACTCGGTTTGTTTTTACATCCATTGCGAATGACATCTGTTCCTCTCTCAATTCGAAAAAATATTCCCTCGATAACCACCTAGCCTCGGTGTGAAATAGAACATTGTCATGCTATGATCTCATATATCCATATAGTTTTGCGAATAGGCGTGCGCGATGTAATTTACAAATCTACCTGCTGCGTATCTCCGAGTTCTGCGCTCAGCTCTTTTGCCGCCAGTTGCTCTCGGTGTATTCATTATAGCTCAGCCGGTGTATCATATAAGGCGTCCGTATAGCATTGGGAGACATTCATAACTAGAGTGCAGAGGCCTGCCCACCGCCCCGTGCTAGATGGAGCCCCATCTGTGCAAAAGACCACCATTCGATCATATGGAATCTGTTTTTCGTCAATCTAGCCACGCAGAACACTGAACATCACTGAGACAGAACATTTTGTCCTCGTGAATAGCATTTTGTCCTCGTCCTAACATCCCCGGGCCGACATATAGTGAACAAAAGTTCATGCATGGGCATGTCGGCTCTCACAGCTAACTTCCATTTGGAGAGCATATGGTGGGGAGTTTTTGAGTTGTTCAGTCCGTTTCCTCTTGACAGCTAGCTATAGCATCAATTATTTGTTTCACAGCGTTGTTATCTGACAAAGTTATTGTTGTGAGTTTCTGTGTCTCTGCCTCCCGCACACATTGTTTTCACCATATCAAATGCGACCGGTAATATCAACATCTCTGCAATAGCGTTGCAGAGCGTTGGGAATGATTCCAGTGCAACTGTCAAGTGCCGCATTTCCCCCACGATCTAAGGATGCTCTTTGGTTGAATAATTATTATTGTTTTATTTAACCTTTACTTAAACTTTTAGATTTGAATTATTTTCATTTCGATTTTTTCATTAAGTTACAATAATTTTGAGAGACAAAGACGATGTTATAATATTTTATTTTTATCAGGATTTTGGAAATTCTCCTGCGACCCCATTTGGTGACCGCTGCCCTAACCCTATCACTTTACACAATGAAGAATACTTAACAGTCTTGGTACCCTCCTTAAAATAACATCAATAAGTATCACTGCCTGAAATCAGCATAAAAAAGGAACATTTCTAAACCAGGTCCAAAGCATTGGTGTGGCTGTTTTATTTCAAATGACCTTAGTCATGTTGCACTGGACCTATACGGCCTTTAACAAGGTTTGCCATTACTCATTTACTCCTGGCCTTTCTGGAAGGTTTGTAGAAAACATGGTATGAAATGAAAGATAAGTTGAAGAGGAGTTTTAAGGAAAATATAGGAAAGACTGGGTATGAAAATGTTTACCTATTTAATTTCAGACTCCAAGCCATAAACAATAACCAAGCTATTTGTTCAAAATTAAAGAGTCATTATTCAGGTTGGCTTGCCACCCACAGTTTTGGAAAATGTAGCAGGTTTATGTCACGCCAAATAGTGTCCACCTCCTGAGTGACAATGTTCTAAAACAGGGTCACACAGGGTGTTTTTTGGTAGTCTTATACAAATCTTTGTGGTATCAAAAGTATACACCTCACACACATGGTTATTGGCTCAAATTGAAGACACCTGTACCATGTCAGATATTGACTTGAAATGTTTTTAAGTTTGAGACACTTCAATATACAACACAGAAGATTAAAATATAAAAACCTCTTGTTTGTTTTATCAGGTGTACACGAAGAGGCTTATTCAAAGAAGCTTTATTGGGCAATATTCCACTTCGGTGACCCCTTATCGTCTTGTCAACATGTGCAAAAGAAATTGAGCAGATATCTTATACCAATCTGTCTGTATAGGTTTTCATCCATAACAAGGCCCAGGTGTCCTCTACTACGTAAATAAGCCTAGTCCAAACTAGAACATCCTGGACAGGACACTACTCTGTCACAGGGCCTTATGCCCAATACATCTCTTTCATTCTGAGTGCCAAGCAGAGGCATCAGGTCCCGTTTTTAGTCTTTGGTATAACTCAACCATGAATAACCTTCCAATCTCTAGGCAGACACTTCACCCACAAGGCCACTGGGTTGGTTCCAGGAGTTCTATGTGTAATAAATCTCTCCAAAATGTCCAATAGTGTAAAATAGTTCTATCCACTTCAATAACTTACATGAAAGCATTGTCATCGCCAAAAGAACATTATTTGATATACAGTGCATTCAGGGAGTATTCAGACCCCTTGACTTTTTCCACATTTTGTTACATTACAGCCTTATTCTAAAATGGATTAAATAGTTTTTCCCCCTTATCAATCTACACACAGTGCACTACAAGGACAAAGCAAAAACAGGTTTTTAGATTTTTTAGCAATTTTTTATAAATATTTAAACTGAAACATCACATTTACATAAGCATTCAGACCCTTTACTCAGTTGAAGCACCTTTGGCATCGATTACAGCCTCTTGTCTTCTTGGGTATGACGCTACAAGCTTGGCACACGTGTATCTGGGGAGTTTCTCCCAATCTTATCTGCAGATCCTCTCAAGCTCTGTCGGGTTGAATGGGAACATCGCTGCACAGCTATTTCCATGTCTCTCCAGAGATGTTCGATCGAGTTCAAGTCCGGGCTCTGGCTGGGCCACTCAAGGACATTCAAATCAAATTGTATTTGTCACATGCACCGAATACAACAGGTAGTGAAATGTTTACTTACAAGCCCTTAACCAACAATGCAGTTTTAAGAAAAATTTGAGGGCACTATGGTGTTGAACACTGAGCTGTAGTCAATGAATAGCATGCTCACATACAGTTGAAGTCAGAAGTTTACATACACTTAGGTTGGAGTCATTAAAACTCGTTTTTCAACCACACCACAAATTTATTGTTAACAAACTATAGTTTTGGCAAGTCAGTTATGACATCTACTTTGTGCATGACACAAGTAATTTTTCCAACAATTGTTTACAGACAGATTATTTCAGCTTATAATTCACTGTATCACAATTCCAGTGGGTCAGAAGTTGACTGAGCAATTTCAAATGCCTGAAGGTACCACGTTCATTGTACAAACAATAGTACGCAAGTATAAACACCATGGACCACGCAGCCGTCATACGCTCAGGAAGGAAACGCGTTCTGTCTCCTAGAGATGAACGTACTTTGGTGCGAAAGTGCAAATCAATCCCAGAACAGCAAAGGACTTGTGAAGATGCTAGAGGAAACAGGTACAAAAGTATCTATAGCCACAGTAAAACCAGTCCTATATCGATATAACCTGAAAGGCCGCTCAGCAAGGAAGAAGCAACTGGTCCAAACCCGCAATAAAAAGCCAGATATGGTTTGCAACTGCACATGTGGACAAAGATCGTACTTTTTGGAGAAATGTCCTCTGGTCTGATGAAACAAAAATAGAACTGTTTGCCATAATGACCATCGTTATGTTGGAGGAAAAAGGGGGAGGCTTGCAAACCGAAGAAAAAAAACATCCCAACCGTGAAGCACGGGGGTGGAAGCATCATGTTGTGGGGGTGCTTTGCTGCAGGAGGGACTGGTGCACTTCACAAAATAGATGGCATCATGAGGGAGGACAATTAGGTGGATATATTGAAGCAACATCTCAAGACATCAGTCAGGAAGTTAAAGCTTGGTCGCAAATGGGTCTTCCAAATGGACAATGACCCCACGCATATTCCAAAGTTGTGGCAAAATGGCTTAAGGACAACAAAGTCAAGGTATTGGAGTGGCCATCACAAAGCCCTGACCTCAATCCTATGGAAAACCTGTGGGCAGAACTGAAAAAGCGTGTGCGAGCAAGGAGGCCTACAAACCTGACTCAGTTACACCAGCTCTGTCAGGAGGAATGGGCCAAAATTCACCCAACTTATTGTGGGAAGCTTGTGGAAGGCTCCTGAAACGTTTGAGCCAAAAGTTAAACAATTTAAAGGCAATGCTACCAAATACTAATTGAGTGTATGTAAACTTCTGACCCACTGGGAATGTGATGAAAGAAATAAAAGCTGAAATAAATCACTCTACTTTTTTTCTAACATTTCACATTCTTAAAATAAAGTGGTGACTTTTTACAAGGATTAAATGTCAGGAATTGTGAAAAACTGAGTTTAAATGTATGTGGCTAAGTTGTATGTAAACTTCCGACTTCAACTGTAGGTGTTCCTTTTGTCCAGGTGGGAAAGGGCAGTGTGGAGTGCAATAGAGATTGCATCATGTGTGGATCTGTTGGGGCGGTATGCAAATTGGAGTGGGTCTAGGGTTTCTGGAATAATGGTGTTGATATGACCCATGACCAGCCTTTCAAAGCACTTCATGGCTACAGATATGAGTGCTGCGGGTCGGTAGTCATTTAGGCAGGTTACCTTACGTGTTCTTGGGCATAGAGACTATGGTGGTCTGCTTTAAACATGTTGGTATTACAGACTCAGACAGGGAGAGGTTGAAAATGTCAATGAAGACTTGCCAGATGGTCAGCGTATGCTTGGAGTACATGTCCTGGTAATCTGTCTGGCCCTGCGGCCTTGTGAATGTTGACCTGTTTAAAGGTCTTACTCACATCGGCTGCGGAGAGCGTGATCACACAGTCGTCTGGAACAGCTAATGATCTCATGCATGTTTCAGTGTTACTTACCTCGAAGCGAGCATAGAAGTAATTTTGCTCGTGTGGTAGGCTTGTGTCACTGGGCAGCTCTCGGCTGTGGTTCCCTTTGTAGTCTGTAATAGTTTGCAAGCCCTGTCACATCCGACAAGCGTCGGAGCCGGTGTAGTACAATTCGATCTTAGTCCTGTATTGATCATTTACCTGTTTGATGGTTCGTCAGAGGGCATAGAGGGATTTCTTATAAGCTTCCGGGTTAGTGTCCCGCTCCTGGAAAGCGGCAGCTCTACCCTTTAGCTCAGTGCGGATGTTGCCTATAATCCATGGCTCTGGTTGGGATATGTACGTACAGTCACTGTGGGGACGACGTCATCGATGCACTTATTGATGAAGCCAGTGACTGATGCGGTGTTCTCCTTAATGCCACCGGAAGAATCCCAGAACATATTCCAGTCTGTGCTAGAAAAACAGTCCTGTAGCTTAGCATCTGCTTCATCTGACCACTTTTTAATTGACCGAGTCAATGCTGCTTCCTGCTTTAATTTTCGCTTGTAAGCAGGAGTCAGGAGGATAGAATTATGGTTAGATTTGCCAAATGGAGGGCGAGGGAGAGTTTTGCATGCGTCTCTGTGTGTGGAATACTGGTGGTCTAGAGTTTTCCCTCTGGTTGCACATTTAACATGCTGGTAGAAATGAGGTAAAACATATTTAAGTTTCCCTGCATTAAAGTCCACTAGGAGCACCACCTCTGGATGAGCGTTTTCCTTTTTGCTTATGGTCGTATACAGCTCATTGAGTGCGGTCTTAGTGCCAGCATCGGTTTGTGGTGGTAAATAGACCACTACAAAGAATATAGATGAAAACTCTCTCGTTAGATAGTGTGGTCTACAGCTTATCATGAGAAACTCTACATCAGGCAAGCAAAACCTCGAGACTTAGATATCATGCACAAGCTGTTGTTTACAAATATACATAAACTTGTCCCGAAGCCACTCCGCTCTTTTCCTAACGCCACTCCTGCGTTGTCTTGGCTGTGTGCTTACTGCCGTTGTCCTGTTGGAAGGTGAACTTTCGCACCAGTCTGAGGTCCTGAGTGTTCTGGAGCAGGTTTTCATCAAGGAACTCTCTGTACTTTGCTCTGTTTATCTTTCCCTCAATCCTGACTAGTCTCCCAGTCCCTGCCGCTGAAAAACATCCCCACAGCATGATGCTGCCACCACCATGCTTCACCGTAGGGATGGTGCCAGGTTTCCTCCAGACTTGACGCTTGGCATTCAGGCCAAAGAGTTCAATCTTGGTTTCATCAGACCAGAGAATCTTGTTTCTCATGGTCTGAGAGTCCTTTAGGTGCCTTTTGGAAAACTCCAAGCGGGCTGTCTGGTGCCTTTTACTGAGGAGTGGCTTCCGTCTGGCCACTCTACCATAAAGGCCTGATTGGTAGAGTGCTGCAGAGATGGTTGTCCTTCTGGAAGGTTCCTCCCATCTCCCCAAAGAAACTCTGGAGCTCTGTCAGTGACCATCGGGTTCTTGGTCACCTCCCTGACCAAGGACCCTTTCCCCCGATTGCTCAGTTTGGCCGGGCAGCCAGCTCTAGGAAGAGTCTTGGTGGTTCCAAACTTCTTCCATTTAAGAATGATGGAGTCCAATGTGTTCTTGGAGACCTTCAATGCTGCAGAACTTTTTTGGTACCCTTCCTCAGATCTGTGCATCGACACAATTCTGTCTCGGAGCTCTACGGATAATTCCTTCGACCTCATGGCTTGGTTTTTGCTCTGACATGCACTGTCAACTGTGGGACCTTACAGTATGTAGACAGGTGTGTGCCTTTCCAAATCATGTCCAATCAATAAATTTACCACAGGTGGACTCCAATCAAGTTGTAGAAACATCTCGATGATCAAAGGAAACAGGATGCACCTGAGCTCAATTTCGAGTCGCGTAGCAAAGGGTCTGAATACTTATGTAAATAAGCGATTTTTGCAATTCGTTCCAGTCATTGGCAGCAGAAAACTGGAACGAAAGGCGGCCAAAGGAAGTGTTGGCTTTGGGGATGACCAGTGAGATACACCTGTGGGAGCACGTGCTACGGGTGGGTGTTGTTATCGTGACCAGTGAGCTGAGATAAGGCGGTGCTTTACCTAGCATAGACTTATAGATGACCTGGAGCCAGTGGGTCTGGAGACGAATATGTAGCGAGGGCCAACCGACTAGAGCATACAGGTCGCAGTGGTGGGTGGTATAAGGTGATTTGTTAACAAAACGGATGGCACTGTGATAGACTGCATCCAGTTTGCTGAGTAGAGTGTTGGAAGCTATTTTGTAGATGACATCGCCGAAGTCGAGGATCGGTAGGATAGTCAGTTTTACTAGGGTAAGTTTGGCGGCGTGAGTGAAGGAGGCTTAGTTGCGAAATAGGAAGCCGATTCTAGATTTGATTTTGGATTGGAGATGTTTAATATGAGTCTGGAAGGAGAGTTTACAGTCTAGCCAGACACCTAGGTATTTGTAGTTGTCCACATATTCTAAGTCAGAACCGTCCAGAGTAGTGATGCTAGTCGGGCGGGTGGGTCCGGGCAGCAAACGGTTGAAAAGTATGAATTTGGTTTTACTAGCGTTTAAGAGCAGTTGGAGGCCAGTGAAGGAGTGTTGTATGGCATTGAAGCTTGTTTGGAGGTTTGTTAACACAGTGTCCAAACAAGGGTCAGATGTATACAGAATGGTGTCGTCTGCGTAGAGGTGGATCAGGGAATCACCCGCAGCAAGAGCGACATCGTTGATATATACAGAGAAAAGACTCAGCCCGAGAATTGACCCGTGGTACCCCCATAGAGACTGCCAGAGGTCCGGACAACAGGCCCTCCGATTTGACACACTGAACTCAATCAGAGAAGTAGTTGGTGAAACAGGCGAGACAGCCATTTGAGAAACCAAGGCTATTGAGTCTGCTGATAAGAATACTGTGATTGACAGAGTCGAAAGCCTTGGCCAGGTCGATGAAGACGGCTGCACAGTACAATCGTTTATCGATGGCGGTTATGATATCGTTTAGTACCTTGAGCGTGGCTGAGGTGCACCCGTGACCAGCTCGGAAACCGGATTGCACAGCGGAGAAGGTACGGTGGGATTCGATATGGTCAGTGATCTGTTTATTAACTTGGCTTTCGAAGACTTTAGAAAGTTAGGGCAGGATGGATATAGGTCTATAACAGTTTGGGTCTAGAGTGTCTCCCCCTGGAAGAGGGGGATGACCGCAGCAGCTTTCCAATCTTTAGGGATCTCGGACGATACGAAAGAGAGGTTGAACAGATTGGTAATAGGGGTTGCAACAATGGCGGCGGATAATTTTTGAAAGAGAGGGTCCAGATTGTCTAGCCCAGCTGATTTGTACAGGTCCAGGTTTTGCAGCTCTTTCAGAACATCTGGATTTGGGTGAAGGAGAAGCTGGGGAGGCTTGGGCAAGTAGCTGCGGGGGGTGCGGAGCTGTTGGCCCGGGGTTGGGGTAGCCAGGAGGAAAGCATGGCCAGCCATAGAGAAAGCTTATTAAAATTCTTGATTATGGTGGATTTATCGGTGGTGACAGTGTTACCTGGCCTCAGTGCAGTGGGCAGCTGGGAGGAGGTGCTCTTGTTCTCCATGGACTTTAGTGTCCCAGGTTTTTCCCCCCCAAGGTTTTGGAGTTAGAGCTACAGGATGCAAATTTCTGCTTGAGAAAGCTAGCCTTTCCTTTCCTGATTGACTGCGTGTATTGGTTCCTGACTTCCATGAAAAGTTGCATATCGCGGCGACTATTTGATGCTAGTGCAGTCCGCCACAGGATGTTTTTGTGCTGGTCAAGGGCAGTCAGGTCTGGAGTGAACCAAGGGCTATATCTGTTCTTAGAACTATATATTCTTTTTAAATGGGCATGCTTATTTAAGATGGTGAGGAAATTACTTTGAAAGAATGACCAGGCATCCTCACCTGACGGGATGAGGTCAATATCCTTCCAGGATACCCGGGCCAGGTCGATTAGAAAGGTCTGCTCGCATGGGGTGGTCGTTTGACCGCAGACCCATAGCGAATGCAGGCAATGAGGCAGTGATCGCTGAGATCCTGATTGAAAACAGCAGAGGTGTATTTGGAGGGCAAGTTGGTCAGGATAATATCTATGAGGGTGCCCATGTTTACGGATTTAAATAACAAAGATGTCAAATCAGGTAGCCTAAATTTCAATCTGAAGGATTAATGGTTTGTATTGACTGAAATGCATCAAAAGGTTTTGGGATCTGGTAATAAGTGTGTAGAATAGAAAATCTACATTGCTTTCAAATGCGAATTTGTCACTCTCCCTTCTAACGTGTTCCGTGCGGTTTGCAAACGTCCTGAAAGCTCCACCATTCAAAAGTTAAAGACAAACAGGATAACAAACTGCTCCGTCACAACGGTTTATAGCAGAAAAGCCATCTGGAATATTGGGTGGGACATGTTCACCTCACATGCCAAATACACCTACGCATGTTAACAATGACAAATTCACAAATTAAAACAATATGTATGATCTAGGACAGTTCTCAGACTGTCAATTGTTTTCTTTTCAGCTTAGAAGGTCAGAATTGATCGTCGATGTAATTGTGTGAGTGCACAACATATGATTAACATTTAGCACTCTTATCCAGAGAGACTCAAAATGGAGCGCTCTTGTTGGGGTGTAGGTTTGACTGTAAACTGAAGGTAGGTAGGGGCTGTAACCTTTGCTGCACAGTAGGCAAGCATCAGGGTCTGAAACTGGATGCATGCTTCTATTGGGAGCCAGCGGTGAATGCAAAAGGAGCGGGGGGGGACTTGGGAAGGTTGACACCAGGCACGCTGTGGCGTTCTGGTTGAGTTTCAGGGGTATGATGGCACGGGAGCTTGGAGCCCAGCCAGCAGAGTTGCCGTAATCCAGACGTGAGATAAATCTTGGTTATTCCAGACGTATAGTGCCTGGACTAGGAACACAACATACTTTGATAAATCAAAAAAATAATAATACATTACTCAAAAGGCCAAATCAAAATAATTTATTTTTTTGGGTGACATTTCATACAGAGTTCTAGAATTTAGTGTGTCAAACACTTAAAATCAATCCGTTGCTATATTTGCTTGTTGCCACCCTAAACCCCAAATTTACAGAAGAATTCTACTGAAAACATTATGGAGGAAAAAAGAAAAAGAAAAAAAACTATTCCTGTAGATTCTCAAGCTTGTCAACATTAATATCATTACCATATGCTTCTAAAATTCTTTCACATTACTTGAACAGTAAGATTCTTTTTAAAAACAAGTTAGTGCATCACCACACTACATCACTAGCTGCTCACAACTCATTCATGAATAAACAGCCTCAGTGAGTGATTAACTCAATTATAAACGGCATTACTAAACCCAAAGTCAATGCATCAAGTATTTCTCTCAGCTGAAATCTCAAACAATATACAATGTCATCATCTGCGTGCTTCTTTGCCAATTCGCTCTCTCACACACACACACACACACCTTGGGGAAACCAGCCAACCAACAGTAGGATTAAAATAAATACAATCTAAGAAGTAAATGTTGTACAGTCCAAACTGAAAWTCCCCATGTCAAATTTCGGTCTGTTTTTATCCAATTTTAGAACTGCAAACTCACCCTAAAAAAACAATATGGTGGTAGATGCCCATCTTTGACCAAAGCCAGCCTCCCTCTGGATGTTCAGCATTAGAACCAATACATTCTTCCACACACGGCTCTAGCAAAGGGTTAATAATAATAATACCATACAGCATAGGATACTACACCTCTTCAGTACAACCGGGACAAAGAGTTTACCCCCTGAAGGACTACATTACTAAGCTGACCTTTCAACTCCGTGTTCGTCCCAAATGGCATCCTGGTCCCTATATAGTGCAATACTTTTGACGAGGGCCCTGGTCAAAAGTTAGGGCACTATATAGGGACGAGGATGCCATTTGGGACACAGAGAGCTTACCCTACCACGTCAACTAGAACTATAGGCAGCTGGCACATAGCACATGAAAACGGTCTGATTGTTTAACCCTTTACTTGGCTGCCAAATCTACTATATAGGCTAGCTAAATCCATCTCGGTTAACAGCACTCTTTAGCCCAGGGTTCCCAAACGTGGTCCCAGGTGCACAGCTTGGTTTTTGCCCTAGCACTACACAGCCAATTGAAATGACACTCATCAAGCTTTGATTATTTGAAATCAGCTTTGTGGTGTTAGGTTAAAAACCAAAAGGGGGGGGTGGGCAGGACTGAGTTTGGGAAACACTGCACTACCCCTACTTCAATCTGATACTTCTAAACCATATTTTTATTTTTTACAATACACAAAAATGAGTTGCTAAACCTGAATATCCTGCAATGATGTGGGGAGACACCAAACAGATCTTGCCAAGACCATTTAGGCCAACTAAGCAGTCAGGTTTGACCGCGTCAACCTTTCAGTCTGGTCCCAGATCTATTTGTGCTCTTACCAACCTCATTGTTGTCAATGTCAAGCCAAACATGACAAATCCATAAGTAAAGGCAGAAACAGACTGGCACCCATCAACATATATTTCCTAAGTTTCCAAATACAAACATATCAGGAAATGAAGATAAAGAGATGAAAGAACTTGAAAATGAACAGGTTTGGACCAGGAAACTGCGATCTAAACAGGCTGAGGAGTGCTCTTACCCCAAGTGGACCTGTTTGCAACAAAGCAGAGTCACATACAGTTAACTGACAAAATAAGGGAAACACTTGAGTAAATGAGATCAACACCGGTGTGATTCCTGAGTTATTTAAAAAATTAACATCCCATCACACTTAAGGTTGAGTAAATAAATGCTGGCCAGGCCATTATTTTGGCTATCATGGCTATGCCAATATAGGTAGGATGACAATGCCCCCATCCACAGAGCACTGACAAAGTAAACCATATGCCATGGCTGTCAGTCACCAGATCTCAACCAAATTAAAACACTTATGGTAGATTCTGGAGTGGCGCCTGAGACAGCGTTTTCCACCACAAACCAAACACCAAATTAGGAATTTCTTGTGTAATAATGGTGTCACATTCTTCCAATACAGTTCCAGTCACTTGTGGAATATATGCCACGGTGCTCTGAAGCTGTTCTGGCAGATCATGGTGGCCCAATGTCCTATTAAGAGACACTTTATGTTGGGGTTTCCTTTATTCTGGCAGTTACCTGTATATGCCACAGACAGCTCAAGGGCGGGGGGGAAACGAGCATAAAACTAACTTGATTATTACCAATTATTTTGGTTGAATTCTTTACTGATAACATAGGTGAGCCAATCATTAACAACACTCATATCATCTTTAACATTTTTCATGAATAAACATTATTAAGAGGATAATGTCTAACTGGCCAATTTCAGGTAGTTGATTCTTGAATCCCAATGAGCTGTTAATTTGTTCCATGAAAACCAGTGAACTGAAGTGTAGCACTCTGTCCCAATCGGTTTGCTTAGCAACAATCGACGCATAAAACAGACATCTCAATCAATCACATCTTATTTCAGTCAATCATTCATCCTTGCCGTACGTACACAMAAAAAAAAAAAGATATTTTCGTTGTTAGTGATATCTTTGTTATGTACACAACATATGCATGTATGTTCTATTCTTTAGTACATATGTTCCTTGTAGACCAACATCTATTGTTTAAAATGTAGAGGGCCTTAATACAGGGCCCAGTGTGCAACCTCTCCCCAGGCAGAGTAGCAAAGGAAACTAACTCCAAATAAATCATTGATTTTAAATTCTGCTAATAATAGATTTGTTTACGAGGCCTAAATGATATATTTTTCCTTTTTCAAATCACTCCGAAAGTGAGTTGATACTTGTTTAGATGTTGGTTCTTTCTCCTGGATGTCCCCAGTCTTCCATTTTAACTTCATCAACAAAGCTTTTCTTTCTCTGGGACAATGTTCCAGGAGGCAGGGGGGGGGGGGGGTTACCACTAAGGTTGTTGCTTTTATATGCATTGATTTTCTTTATATATTATATATATATATATATATATATCACACTTTTGTTTGTTTGTTTTCGTCAGTCATATCAGAAGTTTTACTTTGGCGACACCGGGGGGATGTTCTGCTCTTTGCCAGTGTGTCGGGGGCCTCCTTGGGGGGAGCTGCGTCGGGCCAGTTGGGGACCTCGTCTCTGTTCATGGAACTTGAGGCCCCCAGAGCTCCCCTGTCTGGGGGGTCCATTGTTGCGGTAGTACCGTCCATCCCGGGAGTCACGGTCTCGATGGTCACGATCACGTGGTCGGCTCTCCTTGCACTCCCAGCCCCCATCCCTCTCTCTCTCCTGGGCCTTGTCCTGCCGATCTCCCCTGGTGTGGTCGTCTGGGCTGGTGGTGGAGCTGGATCCTGGCTCCTCTGCTTTGTTGACGCGCTGCTCACGCAGCGGCTGGGCTGGTGTGGAGGAGGCCGGGGCTGGGGGGCCTGGAGGGGGGGCTCGCTGGCACACCTCGGCATAGCTGAGCTTGCGGGGCTCCTGAACGAGACACAAAAAAATGAGTTAACAGATGTAGATGTTTGGGCTAAGGTCAGAGAAATCAATTATGTTTCATAAGACAAAGAAGCAATCCTTATGTAACACAGATCCATCATGTGTAAATGGCTAGAGTAGAGGTCCAGTATGATCATGGTGTCTTACCAGTGGTGCAGGGGTAGTAGTGGTGGTGGTGGAGGCCAGGGTGATCGGTGTAGCTGGTGTAGAGGACACTGTGCTGGGTTGGGGCTTGGGGCCAGGCACAGCTGGCTGTGTGGAGGGGGGTCCGGTTGGGTTGGTCCCAGAGGTAGCAGGTCTATGTGGGGTGACTTTGGGGGCTGAGGGCTCTGCCACCCTATCCCACTTCTTCTCCTGATGTGGTACGCTACAGAAGAAAATTAAAAACACCATTAGGACTGAAGCAGACCTGTACCTCCCTATTTGACCTCTACATATCATGATTCTAGTCAATTCAACCTTTACATGAAAATGCTGAGGAGCAGAATGACCAGCTGATAGGCCTAAGAAGTAGAATACTTTCCACTTGTAGGTATTCATTTAGTCTCTAAACAAAGAGTACGTGAAATGACGGCACAACTGTTACCCTCAAAAAAATGAGCAGACTTCAGCCTGTTTCCTTACCTGGGGGCTGGGACAGGGGCGGGGGGTGCGTGAGGGTGTACAGCAGGTTTGGCTGTAGGCTGAACAAGACTAGAGACAGACACTGCCTCCTCATGTCCTGGGGCTGAGGCTGGGCCGGCACTCACTTCCTTGTTGGCTAGTTCCGTTGTCTACAGAGAGGAGGGCACACTGAAGTGAGCATATGACTTGATCTGCATGTGTAACTCCCATTTTCCGTTGATGTGTCAACGTGTGATTTATAGAACAGTCTGAGTTAATTGTATCCATCTCAGTATTAAGGTATGAACAACCACAGGGATCCAGTGTTTACCTTGTCCCTGTTCAGTCCTCGCACCACGTCAGACATCCTGTTCTCCAGTAGGGGCTCTCCCTGGGTACTGGCCACACAGCCCGGCAGCGGGGGGAAACTAGTAGTAGCCAGGTCAAACTTAGGGGGCGCCACCTTTACCTCAGCCAGAGGGCTGGGTCTCTGGAAGGACCAAGAGAGAACATTATAAACATGTTAATGCCCTCAATGAGGAAATTCATTTTGCACCATAAAACTCAATGTACAGCCACACAATGTAACAGACATTAAACCATAAGCTTAAAAACAACAGACATGCACCAGGAAGTAGATAACCGGTTTCGTCCTAATTAAATACGTTATTCAAAAGCCAGCTCTACATAGTTACTGTAGTAAATTTTGTAACGTTACCGTGATCCGCTCATCCTCTCTCCTCCTTCGCGTGCCTCTGTATGTCGTCCTTCTGTAATGGAGGACAGAAGAGATGCTTCTCTTTTAGAGATGGTGCTGAAATTTGTACACTTGGTTCTCTGTAAACTGGTTGGTTTTACATTCTCCATCTCAGACCTTCAGATCTCATAATCTTAGCGCTCATCGGGACAGGTGTAGAAGATAATAGCTTCGGGGAGAGGAGGAGCAGAGGTAGAGAGGGGGAGCAGAGGTAGAGAGGGGGAGCAGAGGTAGAGCAGAGGGAGAGGAGAAAGAATCCCAAAACCATCCTCACACCACAGCCTGATTTCCCTCCTGTGCATCAAGTTGTCATCACTAGGTCTGAGATGACTCAGAGGAATTCACCACTTCAAAAACCCAACTACATTGTTCCAATAGGGGGGAAACAATACCTCACTGTGTGTTATGTCATGTCATAACATCTGGTCCAGATAATTTTTACCAGTTAAAACACCAAGGTTAATAATAGTGTCAGCCTCACCTTCCTCGTACAGACATGCTTCCGTCATCATTGGGGTCCGAGGAGGTGGAGGAGAGGTGGGGGAAGGTTGAGGTCGGGTCCGGAGGTGTCTGGGTCTGCAGGGGCCCAGGGCCAGGGTTGGTGGTGGGGGGCTGAGGGCTCCTCAGGCCAGTCAAGCTCTCCAGGGGGACAGGGGCCACAGATGTAGGGGTCACTTCACCTGGTCTCCCCACCTGGGGTTTCACATGGTTCCTGAAGGACGAAGGAGATGTGATAACAGATCCAACCAGGTTTAGATACATCTGGGTCGTATTCAATAGGCCCCAAACAGAAAACTGACAAACAGGGAGGGACTTCCAGTACTAAACCAAAAAGAAAAAWGTAATTGTTGCAAAACATTTTGCTACGGTGTGCCCTAATGAATACGACCCAGAGTTAGAGGCTAATCTTGRCACAACTGGGACGGGAATATGTGGTGGGCAATAAAAGAATAGCATGCAGTATGTTGGCCAACTCCTGATGACAAATACAGAGGCAAGCAAAGAAAACCACAAAAAGATGAACTTGGTAAGAGTATTATAATACTTCTTCTTTTAACCTTCCTTCCATTGGTTCGTTTTTTCCAATCCATACTTGAAGACCTTCAGATCTCAAACTTAGCACTCATCGGGACAGATATAGATATAAATAAATTCAATGAGAGGGAGAGGAGTGCACCAGACCTAATCTCAACAGCCTGCTCTTCCTCTATGAACATCACTTTCTCATCTTAAGGTCCAACCAGTGTTTGCAAAAGAGTACAATAGAACGTGACACTTTCATTGTGTGTTCCTGCTATGGTCGGATTCTTACAAATGTAAACTCAGCAAAAAAAGAAACGTCCCATTTTTCAGGACCCTGTCTATCAAAGATGATTTGGATTTTTACAAATTACTTCACAGATCTTCATTGTAAAGGGTTTAACTTCTTTGGGACTGGGGGGCAGTATTGAGTAGCTTGGACAAAAAGGTGCCCAGAGTAAACTGCCTGCTACTCAGGCCTAAAAGCTAGAATATGCATATCATTAGTAGATTTGGATAGAAAACACTGAAGTTTCTAAAACTGTTTGAATGATGTCTGAGTATAACAAAACTTATACGGCAGGCAAAAAAAAAAAWAATCCAACCAGGAGGTGGGAAATCTGAGGTTTGTAGTTTTTCCAAGTCATTGCCTATCGAATATACAGTGTCTATGGGGTCATATTGCACTTCCGAAGGCTTCCACTAGATGTCAACAGTCTTTAGAACCTTGTTTGATGCTTCTACTGTGAAGGAGGGGGGAATGAGAGCTGTTTGAGTCAGGGGTCTGGCAGAGTGCCATGAGCTCAGTCTCGCGCGCTCCCGTAAGAGTTAGCTGCGGTCAATTGCATTTCTACAGACAAAGGAATTCTCCRGTTGAAACATTAATGAAGATTTATGATAAAAACATCCTAAAGGTTGATTCTATACTTCGTTTGACATGTTTCTATGAACTGTGTTTCTATGAACTAGGATAGGATAAAGTAATCCTCCCAACCCTCCCCCCTCCCCCTTAAAAGAGTTAGATGCACTATTGTAAAGTGGTTGTTCCACTGGATATCATAAGGTGAATGCACCAATTTGTAAGTCGCTCTGGATAAGAGCGTCTGCTAAATGACTTAAATGTAAATGTAAAACTGTAATATGACTTTTCGTCTGAACTTTCACCTGGACCTGCCCGCGCCTCCTGAGTTTGTATTTGTGTACTAAACGCGCAAACAAAAAGGAGGTATTTGGACATAAATTATGGACTTTATTGAACAAAACAAACATTTATTATGGAACTGGGATTCCTAGGAGTGCATTCTGATGAAGATCATCAAAGGTAAGTGAATATTTATAATGCTATTTCTGACTTCTGTTGACTCCACAACATGGCGGGTATCTGTATGGCTTGTTTTTGTGTCTGAGCGCCGTACTCAGATTATTGCATGGTGTGCTTTTTCCATCAAGTTTTTTGGAACTCTGACACAGCGGTTGCATTAAGGAGTAGTGGATCTTTTAGCAATGTTTATTATGAATATTTCTGTAAATTGATGTGGCTCTCTGCAAAATCACCGGATGTTTTGGAACTACTGAACATAACGCGCCAATGCAAACAGATTTTTAGATATAAATATGAACTTTACCGAACAAAACATACATGTATTGTGTAACATAAAGTCCTATGAGTGTCATCTGATGAAGATCAAAGGTTAGTGATTAATTTTCTCTCCATTTCTGCTTTTTGTGACTCCTCTCTTTTATCTGAAAAAATGGCTGTGTATTTCTGTGACTAGGTGCTGACCTAACATAATCGTTTGGTGGGCTTTCGTCGTAAAGCCTTTTTGAAATCGGACACTGTGGCTGGATTTACAACAAGTTTATCTTTAAATTGGTGTAAAATACTTGTATGTTTGAGGAATTTTAATTATGGGATTTCTGTTGTTTGAATTTGACGCCCTGCAATTTCACTGGCTGTTGGCGAGGTGGGACGCCATCGTCCCGAATATCCCAGAGAGGTTAAACACTTTCCCATGCTTGTTCAATGAACCATAAACAATTAATAAACATGCACCTGTGGAACGGTCATTAAGACACTAACAGCTTACAGACGGTAGGCAATTAAGGTCACAGTTATGAAAACTTAGGACACGAAAGAGGCCTTTCTACTGACTATGAAAAGCACAAAGATACCCAGGGTCCCTGCTCATGTGTGAACGTGTCTTATGCATGCTGCAAGGAGGCATGAGGACTGCAGACGTGGCAATAAATTACAATGTCCGTCCTGTGAGACGCCTAAGACAGGGCTACAGGGAGACAGGACGGACAGCTGATCGTCCTCGCAGTGGCAGACCACGTGTAACACCTGCACAGGATCAGTACATCCGAACATCACACCTGTGGGACAGGTACAGGATGGCAACAACAACTGCCTGAGTTAAACCAGGAACGCACAATCCCTCCATCAGTGCTCAGACTGTCCGCAATAGGCTGAGAGAGGCTTGACTGAGGGCTTGTAGGCCTGTTGTAAGGCAGGCCCTCACCAGACATCACCGGCAACAACGTCGCCTATGGGCCCAAACCCACTGTCGCTGGACCAGACAGGACTGGCAAAAAGTGCTCTTCACTGACGAGTTGCGGTTTTGTCTCACCAGGGGTGATGGTTAGATTCCCGTTCATCGTCAAAGGAATGAGCGTTTCACCGAGGCCTGTACTCTGGAGAGGGATCGATTTGGAGGTGGAGGGTCCGTCTGGGGCGGTGTGTAACAGCACCATCGGACTGAGCTTGTTGGCATTGCAGGCAATCTTAAACGAAGTGCGTTACAGGGAAGACATCCTCCTTCCTCATGTGGTACCCTTCCTGCAGGCTCATCCTGACATGACCCTCCAGCATGACAATGCCACCAGCCATACTGCTTGTTCTGTGCGTGATTTCCTGCAAGACAGGAATGTCAGTGTTCTGCCATGGCCAGCGAAGAGCCCGGATCTCAATCCCATTGAGCACGTCTGGGACCTGATGGATCGGCGGGTGAGAGCTAGGGCCATTCCCTCCAGAAATGTCCGGGAACTTGCAGGTGCCTTGGTGGAAGAGTGGGGTAACATCTCACAGCATGAACGGGCAAATCTGGTGTAGTCCATGAGGAGGAGATGCACTGCAGTACTTAATGCAGCTGGTGGCCACACCAGATACTGACTGTTACTTTTGATTTTGACCCCCCTTTGTTCCGGGACACATTATTCAATTTCTGTTAGTCACATGTCTGTGGAACTTGCTCAGTTTATGGTCTCAGTTGTTGAATCTTATGTTCATACAAATATTTACACATGTTAAGTTTGCTGAAAATAAACGCAGTTCACCGTGAGCGGACATTTATTTTTTATTTGTTAAAAAGCAGTGGATGCATTTCTCAATGTAAACCACCATACAATATTAACAAGTGGTTTCCCGTACCAGTTCTCCAGCTCAAATTAAATGGCTGATGCTCAAATTAAATGGTTGAAATGGCAGTTGACAAATGAAAATGTACCAGCCAAATATTTTGGACTGACCAGATCTTCATTCCCCTGGCTACAGCAGCTAGTGGTCTTAGTTATATAGTCATCGTATGAATCAGATGTCATAGGATCTCACTCACTTCTTAGTAAAGGACATATGTATTTGGTAACATGACTACATTGCCAAAGTACAGCTGTAATAATGAAACCTCTAAATTAAAATTGAGATAAATGATGAAAAGAAACCAGATGGATGGTCAGGATGATGAGAGAAACAGTTGACTAAATGGAGGGCTAGCTAGGTCACTTAGCCTAACTACGATCTGGCCCATTTAGTATAGCTCATATAAACAGAGTCTAAACATAAGTTAGGTCAAATGAGTTAACAAATCCTAGCTGTCCATTATGCAAGAACATACTGTATCTTGACATTGGTTATGGTAAAGTTAAAGAGCTGTACTGCTTTGGCCCAGTTCTAGATTTAGCCATTAGGTTGTAGACTGGTATGGTAAGAGATGGGTTAAAACTGAACTGTTATGAACTGACAAAGCGATGAAGCTGATTCTAGACAGTATAATGGCTGTACCTGAAGGTATTTATTACTTTCTTTCTTGAATAGAGGGGGACACTGTGGGGACAGATCGTAAGAGAACAGGGAGTGGTTCAGTCAGTAATACCCATAAACTATTCACATGGAAATGCATCCTCTTTGGTTTTATGGAAGCCTAAATGGCACATACAGCGCATTCAGAAAGTATTCAGACCCCTTGACTTAGTCCACATTGATAAGTTACAGCCTTATTCTAAAATGGATTAAATCGTCTCCCTCCCTCATCAATATACACACACAATACCCCATAATGGCAAAGCAAAAACAGGTTTAGAAATAGTTATTTTAAATAAAATATATCACATTTACATAAGTATTCAGACCCTTTACTCAGTACATTGTTTTAGCACCTTACAGCGATTACAGGCACGATTCTTCTTGGGTATGACACTACAAGCTTGGCACACGTGCATTTGGGGAGTTCCTCCTATTCTTCTCTGCAGATCCTCTCAGGTTCTGTCAGGTTGGATGGGGAGTGTTGCGGCACAGCCATTTTCAGGTCTCTCCAGAGATGTTCGATCGGGTTCAAGTCCGGGCTCTGGCTGGGCGACTCAAGGACATTTCAGAGACTTGTCTCGAAGCCACTGCTGCATTGTCTTGGCTGTGTGCTTTGGGTCGTTGTCCTGTTGGAAGGTGAACCTTCGCCCCAGTCTGAGTGTTCTGGACAGGTTTTCATCAAGGATAACTCTGTTCATCTTTCCTTTGAACCGGACTAGTCTCCCAGTACCTGCCGCTGAAAAACAACCCCACAGCACGATTCTGCCACCACCATGCTTCACTGCAGTGGTGGTGCCAGGTTTCTTCCGGATATGATGCTTGGCATTCAGGCCAAAGAGTTCAATATTGGTTTCATCAAACCAGAGAATCATGTTTCTCATGATTTGAGAGTCTTTAAGAACTCTGTCAGAGTGACCATGTTCTTGGTCACCTCCCTGAACAAGGCCTCTCTCCCCCGATTGCTCAGTTTGGCCGGGCAGCCAGCTCTAGGAAGAGTCTCGGTGGTTCCAAACTTCTTACATATAGGAATGACTGAGGCCACTGTATTCTGGGGAAACTTCAATACTGCATAAATATTTTGGTACCCTTCCCCAGATCTGTGCCTCGACACAATCCTGTCTCGAAACTCTACGGACCTTTCCTTTGACCTCGTGGCTTTGTTTTAACTTTGACAAGCACGGTCAACTGTGGGACCTTACAGTATATAGACAGGTGTGTGCCTTTCCAAATCATGTCCAATCAATTGAATTTAGCACAGGTGGACTCCAATCAAGTTGTAGAAACATATCAAGGATGATCAATGGAAACATGAAGCAACTGAGCTCAATTTTGAGTCTCATAGCAAAGAGTAAATACTTATGTAAATACGTTATCGGTTTGACATTTTTTGCTCTTTATCTCCCCAATGGTATCCAATTGGTAGTTACAGTCTTGTCCGTACGGGAGTTCGAGCGATGGGACTCGGGAGAGGAAAAGGTCGAGAGCCGTGTGTCCTCTGAAACACTACCGAACCCGGAAGCCAGCCGCTTAACCCGGAAGCCAGCCGCACCAACATCAGAATAAAACACCATACAGCTGGTGACCGTGTCAGCGTGCATGCGCCCGGCCCGCCACAGGAGTCGCTAGAGCGCAATGGGACAATTGTGCACCGCCCCAAGGGTCTCCAGGTCGTGCCCGGCTGCGACACCGGAATCAAACCAGGATTTGTAGTGACACAGCTAGCACTGCGACGCGTTGCCTTAGACCGTTGCACCACTCGGGAGGCCCTGTTTTTTTTTATGTTTAATAATTTTGCAAAAGGTTCTACAAACCTGTTTTCGCTTTGTCATTATGGGGTATTGTGTGTAGATTGATGAAGAATTTTGTTCACTTAATAAAGTTTAGAATAAGGTTGTAACGTAACAAAATGTGGAGAARGTCAARGGGTCTTAACACTTTCCGAAGGCACTGTATATCTTACGGCCACAGACTCATGAACATGAATTAATTTAGATATGCATTCATCAGCTGTCAGTCAAAAGTTAAACCCAAGTCAACCCTTTTTGGATGAGCAGCATACGTTAATGGCAGACATACTGTACGCTTTTGATAGATAATCTTGAATTTAAAAAAAAAAACATCCTCAATCTACAACTTCTGTGTGGCTGAAGCCTTGCTCTACAGAGAATTAAAAACTAAATGTCATAAAAGTCCTTTTCAAGTCACCAATGTTACTATGGTTTAACCATTTACCCCACTCACAAACTGGAATGCATGGGTTCGAAGCAGATTCACCCACAGAAAGAAACTCATTGCACTTCAGAGAGAATACTARACCAACTTTCAACGTACCGGTTTCTGTTGAAGGGGCGAGTTATGTGGAGGGAGTTGTTGCCAGTCTTGTAGTGTCCAGGAGAACTGAACCCATTCACAAAGCCACTGTTGGGAAACGGTGCCTGAAGAGATGGGGGATAAAATCATATTTGTTTATTTCTTAGACAACAGAATTTCTCCTTTTTGTCTGATCAGCCTAACCTCCTGACACAGAGGGGTTGGAAGCACAGGGTCAGCCGCAGTGTACAGCAATCCCCTTTATACAGATCAATGTTGAACAAGCAATAACCTAATAAAATATTTTTTAATTGTAAATGTCATCTYATGTACAAGAGAAGTTACCAAGACTAACCTATATAAATGAAGTTTYAGTTAACACAATCTACTAGGATTAGTTTATAGCGTTCTGCATCTCACCAAATATTTTCAATATTATTTATAAAACCATTTAAAAGGATAGTCTACGATGCTCACCAGCGGAGTCTCGAAGTAKGGTGTAGGAGAGGTTGTCCAGGTCTGTGGTACAATGCCGTAGAGAGGGTACTGCTGCTGAGGGCTGTAGACGTGCTGCATGTACAGGTTAGGGTTGTACTGGGTCTGGGTCGGGGCAGACTGCTGGGCTGTGTACAGGCTGCTGTCCATGCTACGGTAGCCATTCTTAGCAAAGAACGTGTTGATGGCTTTTATCCTCGCCTGGAAAGTAGTAGTAAAACGTTTGTTTTTTTTTTACTTGTGAAATGTGTCTTTGGCTTCACAACATGATTGGGAAGGGAGGAGAGATCAATAAAGGGACATGCTAGTTGAGGGAAATTGCAGACTTAATTCGCAAGTGATTGATAGTGTTATAACGCAACTCACCATGATAGGTTTTCCCTGAAATGTTTTCACCTCTTCTCTTAGATATCTGTGTGCCTGAAAAGGACAGAAAGACTCAGACARGCAGTAATTCCATAACTCTTTTCAACAAAATTGGGACTGATGACAGCTTAATGCCCATTACACCAATCAGAAGCCTTAAACGGCTTTATAAACCAATCAGATCCAGCTTACCTGTTGAGCATCAGTGTCAGATTTGAATGTGATGTACCAGTTGTTGTTGTGCGCAAACTCTACACTAATGACTTTCGGACAGTCGTCACTTTTAAAGAGAGCCTCCACTTCCTTAGGGAACAAAGAAGAACATTTTTATTAAATACAGCAAATAAGATTAAATACAGCAAATGTGCCAGCGTTGTGACTGACGGAGGAGTACATACACCAATTAACCTTTTTCAATAAGACATTGTAACATGGTTGTATATTGACTATAACATGACTAASATGGTTGTCTTACCTCTACAGGTGTTGTCTCAGGAACCTCCCTCAGTATGATGATGCAGCGTTTGTGATCAGGACGCACCTTCTCTCCTTGCTCATCCACCTGAACCATTGGAGAGGCTGAGAACCACAAGCATGTCAGGCTCAGGGACACAAATGACATCATTATCAATCCACATACAGTAACTAGCACTGTAGTGGGGGGGTCCATCCCTCTTCTACACTGCCCTAAACATATTTCCGTAGGTGCGTTTAAAAATAATCCATACCATTCGATCACAAGCCCACGTGGTCACAGAACTGTTTGTGCAGTCTTGCCAACTCCTATGGTCACGGTATTACCATCGGAGTTGGCAAGAAAAGACGAAAACAGATTTGTGACCAAGTTACACGGTTCCAAAAAAATAGAAAAAAATACAAATAAAACAAAGGTTTGGTCCCCTTACATCGGAGCACGTCCAGGATGAGCTCCATGTCAGTAGTGAGGGCCTTGATGCTCTCCATGCTGGCGATGGTCCATATGGGGACAAACTGGTCACTGTCCATCTGGGACATCAGGTATAGGTCCTTGGACAGGTTCTCCCTACACAACAAACGAGGGACAAAGGTCAAATCATAAAAGATACATGCTATCAACCATGCACATGTATTCAAAGGAATACACTTATTACAATCACTTATCCAAAAACCACAAGACTCTGGGTCATTCAGTAGGGCATAATGTAGCAAAATGTTTTGCAACTAAAAAATACATGCARTTTTTGATTGGACAACTTCAGGTAGTATCTCCCGTTTCAAACATAGGAACAACTACGCTCACCTAGAGGTAGAACACCTAACCTAAAACAACATGTGTCCTCACCGAGAGAAGTAGAACTCCAGCTCTTTCTTGAGGGACTCTGTCAGTTTCTCTGACGAGAGGGGCTGTTCCTCTGTCARCTTGGTCTCCCCTTCAAACCAAAATGTGTTCAGTGAGTATGTAATATTGTCAGATAATTACACGAGGTCCGAAAAGACATCCGTAAGAGGTCTGCCTGGATAATGCATTTGTAACCGTGTTGTAATTTGTCAGTGAGAAACATACAGCCTTGTGGCTATAATCGACTAATTATAACAGTTGTAATCTTATGGTGGATTATGGGTACTGTAGTTTAGTCCACCATGCTTTAAAACTAACCCAAGGTCCCAGTTGTAGTCTCAGCAGGGGTGAAGGCCAGGTCTGGAGGATCCATGCCGTTCACAGTGACCTCAGCTGTGGCTGCTGCGGAGGAGCTGCTGTCCTCCAGGGTGGTGAAGCCTACCCTGTACGGTTTACAACCGGTGGAGGGCACAGACTCTGAATAACCTGGATGGGAGAGAGTGGGAGCGACAGGGGCACCATTCATTATTAGATTTATTAGTTAAAACCTCTCTGGGATAGGGTGCAGTATTTTCACATCCGGATGAAAAGTGTGCCCAAAGTAAACTGCCTGCTACGCAGGCCCAGAAGCTAGGATATGCATATTATTAGTAGATTTGGATAGAAAAAACTCTGAAGTTTCTAAAACTGTTTGAATAATGTCTGTGAGTATAACAGAACTGAAAGGGCAGGCGATACCCCGAGAAAACAATCCATCTAGGGAAATYTTTTGAGGTCAATCTGTTTTCCATTAGTTTTCTATGGCAAGCCCGTTTTAATAGAAATATGCTTGCAGCTCCTACGGCTTCCACTAGATGTCAACAGTCGTTAGAAATTGGTTGATGTTTTTCCATTGAGTAATGAATAAGTAGCCCWTTCCTTTCTGAGGCTCGAGCCAGGTGGACTGTTTTGTTTGGGGCGCGTGACACCTGAAGCTCGGTCCACTTTCATTTTATCAGCTATTGAACACGGTATAGTCCGTCTTAAATTTTATTGATTATTTACGTTTTAAAATACCTAAAGTTGGATTAGGAATGTTGTTTGAAATGTTTGGACCAAGATTACAGGTAATTTATTMGATATTTTGTAGTCATGTTGGGCGAGTTGGAACCGGTGTTTTTCTGAATCAAACGCGCCAAAAGAAAATKGWCATTTTGGGGATATAACGATGGAATTAAATTGACCATTTGTGATGTTTATGGGACATATTGGAGTGCCAACAGAAGAAGATCTTCAAAGGTAAAGCATGAATTACATCGTTATTTCTGAGTTTTGTGTCACGCCTGGCGGGTTGAAATATGATTGTCATGTGTTGGTATGCGGGGTGCTGTCCTCAGATAATAGCATGGTTAGCTWTCGCCATAAAGCCTTTTTGAAATCKGACACGGTGGCTACACGGTGGCTGGATTAACAAGAAGTCAAGCTTTATTTTGGTGTATTGCACTTGTGATTGTATGAAAGTTAAGAGAATAACAGTGTAAAAATTTTACGAATATTTGGTCGCCCATTTGAGATCCTAACTGTCTATAGGCCTGCGCCGGGACGGAAAGGGGTCTTACAGGCCTGCGCTGGGATGGAAAGGGGTCTTACAGGCCTGCGCTGGGACGGAAAGGGGTCTTACAGGCCTGCGCTGGGATGGAAAGCGGGTGCAACAGGGTTCCCCATGATTGACTTCCTATATGTCTCCTGCTGTACCCGTTTGGCCCTTTTCAATAAAGAGAGATGATGTTCTCCATAGAAACAGGCCTATAGACTTCAGTACATGTGGCATTGATATCATGTATGGTACAGTATATGTATTGGTAGGTGCTTCCTGTTGTCAGCAATAATAGCTCATCATGGACTAAAAAAGTTTATTGAATTGATTTGGTGGATAAGATGAAATTTCCTTACAATGTAAAGGCGCTTTGAACATTTGGAAAAGCATTATATAAATCAAATATGCTTATKATTCTTAGGTAGGGTGCCAGCAACGACAGGGTTGTGGGTTCAATTCCTACTGGAGCAAAATACATAGTTTTTAATTTATACGTAATTTATACGCAACTATAAGTTGCTTTGGCTAAAAGAGTCTGCTAAATGGTATGTACAGTAATATTATATGTTATTAAACGGTATATAGTATTATAATGTTATTTCTCACCTTCAGTTATGTCAGCCGGGGGCCACTGTGCTCCGTCGGGKCCGTCAGCAGGGGCCTGCCACACCTTGGCATTGGGGTTCAGACCTGCGCCCTTGGAGGTGACCTTGGAACAGGGGCCCAGGAAATACAATGGAACGTATGGATTGAAAAATGCATATATAAAGCCACTCCAATCCAAGACAACATTAAATAGATTTACATGATGTATGTTACTATACATTACACCATACACAGTGATACATGCACACACTGATAAAAGCAGGATGTTCTCTTTACAGGGTGTCCTCTGATTGGCCCCATCACAACAAGGGAAATACACATGACCCCCRTTTGCATTTACACATACTGAAAACAAAACAAACCCAAATCCGGTTGAATTTATGTTTTAGATTGACTCAGTTCTCAGTTAACCGAGTTAATTAGAAAATCATTGAAAATGTGCATGCTGCAAATTGGTTTAACAGTTGTACTATGCAATTATTTAACATTGGCAGAGGAATGTAGCAGGCAGGTAGCCTAGTGGTTAGAGCGTTGGACTTGTAACCGAAAYKTTGCAAGATTGAATCCCTGAGCAGACAMGGTGAAAATCTGTCGTTCTGCCCCTGAACAAGGCAGTTAACCCACTGTTCCCAGGACGTCATCGAAAATAAGAAATTGTTCYTAACTGACTTGCCAATTAAATAAAAGGTTAAAAAAAATGTTTTAACTGATCACATTTATTCGGGATTACAGTCTCAACATTTACTGAAATACAGTACATCAATAATACAAAAGTCAAACGAATTTGATATGTAAGTCGCTCTGGATAAGAGCGTCTGCTAAATGACTTAAATGTAAATGTATATCAAACGCGTTACATTTGTTTCCGTTATGTAATTATTGGCACAACACACAAACCCCGAACCGAAAGACGCAAAAATAACAACGTAAGCCATTGGAAACCAATTGAATTCGTGGTCGATTCCCATTACATGTTTTTCATTCCAACCACTGATTGCTAAATATGATCACAAAACCACTATMAGTCACTGGCGACTCGCGAGTATGTTGTCCGGCCTACATTTAACACAATAAAAAATGCTTACCTCAATAAATAAAATCATTTTATTTGACTTCCTTGATAACTAACATGTAAGACGCATATAATATAATGCGAGCAACAGAGAAAAGCAGAACTTGAGATGCTTTACTTTTGTAGTTTAAAGTTCAACATGTGGTTCTCGCTCTTCTCCACCTACATCCTTGGCAGTGGGACCCACATGTCTCTGCAGAGAGCGCGCTCTCTTCCGCAAGTTTACCGCCAACCCAAATCCAGAACGGCTGTTGGCAGACAGCTTTGTCAATCTCAAACCCGACAAAATAAAAGGAGTCTGTTGCTCCTGCTACCCCTGCTGGTGAGCACTTTAACATTTCTGATGATACTTGAGGCACGTGCCACTTTCTCCCTCCTCCCAGTGTTCTAGAATCGATAGAAAATTCGGAAATTAGTATTCTTCACGAGAGCATGGGCGGATCCCCAGGCGATACATGTTTAAAGGATTGGGTGGATTTTACAAAATCTCGGCACTAATCCCAATAAGGCGTATAATTCTCTTGTTGAGCTGTCAATTATGTTGAGTGGGTGTGAGACAATAGGTCGTAGCCAGGGGTGTCAAATTTAATTTGATATTGTTTCACTGTAGGTAGGTAGTGGCACGTGTAAAGAAATAAATAATAATAAGGCAACCTTCCACTGGGAGTCGTTCCTAGTGACCACCTGCTACAAAATTGATCTACCCTTCTCGTAGTCTACTCCTAGCAAGAGCAGCTGTCACATCTCAATATACACTGTTCATGATTGAGTGGTTTCAAAATCATGTGATATGGAACAAACATTACACACATGAATTCCGTGAAAGCAGTCTCTGTCTAGCGAAACAACTCGGATTAATCTGGACATACGTGCAGTGCTAACTAGATAGCTAGCTTACTGCTGGTTGTATCTCGTTAGCCCCAGTTTTTAAAGTCGGCTGATATTTGCTGTGCTGCATAGGCCGGGTATTTGCAATGCATGTTAGTTAGCTAGTTAGYCTGGCGAGATTAGGCTAGTTTATGCTTGTTTTAATTCGGTAAATGTGCTTACTGGTTATGTTGCATCGCTAGTTGGGCGATATCCGTGCCCGCCATCTCCAATCGATAGTATAATAAATATTGACACTTATGGCACTGCATAATGATTACTCAGCAAATTGCTGCATTTCCTAGCTTGGCTGCTAAACTAGCAAATTCAATCGCTGCCAAAGTAGCTAACGTTAGCTGACTAAACTAAACTGTCAGAAAAACGTTACAGTTTGGCCATTTAATTTAGCTGGCAAATTAAGTTATTGGGGGACTACTCGTTACTCTAATTTCAAAGGACATAGTTAAGAACGCGTCAAACAATATATTAATGCTTTTAGGGAGCCAATTTAGCTAGTTAGTCGTTACATAGTGTATCCAACGACAGCAAATCAATCATTCACCAGAACATATGGTAACGTTAGCCATAAATCATCTCAGTCAATTTCTCGATGTGAATCAGATTGGTAKCTTGCAGAAAATATGGTAATAACATTAGGTAATATTCTTGGCCTCAGCCTATGACTGGAGTATGACCCTATTTAGAGAAGGGCAATGACGGCAGGCGACAAATCAAGTTGGTGGGACGCAATGGCAGGGGGATGGTGTGTAGACTAGCTAACGTTAGCTTAGCTAGCTAGTAGGCGTAGAGGCCGCAACTCACCATGCCGCCTGATCCTCCCCCGATCCCAAGTGGTGTCTCTTCCTCCCCACAGGTCTTCGGCCCCGGATCAGCCTCCTCCTCCTGCAGCAGCCGCGGCTCTCCGCCCTGGTCCGAACTCATCGGCCGCTCTTGGCTCACGTCTCCCCCGTYGTTTTCCTCCCAACCCCCCGGCCCGTGTTCCACCCCCTAGTCTCTCAAAGTACAGGTTGCTGTCTACAATCAATCGGGTTATCTCCTGCTAGACTTGTTTAGCCAACACCAAAAGATACTTGCTAGCCCTGGCTGTTTAGCTAGCAAAGCTATCCTACTTAGCTAGCTAGTCAGCTAGATATTAATCAACGTTGGTGAATCAAGTTCGCACGACAATATATTTACAGACGAAAACTATGCCAGAGTATGCCTCTAMTTTTACCAACCACCTTTATCACTAATGTTTCTTCCCCCCAAAATGTAACAAGCGTCAAAGCCGAAAGGCGCATTCCTAGCCGGGCGACCGAAGCGGACACGCACCTTTACTAAGAGCAGGCAGACATTGGTAAAGGGCGCCACCGTCCCGACTCACACTGCGGCTGGAAATGACCTTTGGAACGTTCGTATTTTCTGCTTCCGGTTGACAAACGGATAAACAAACAAGTAGCGTCTTTTCTTTCTTGAAATACTGTACTTTTATTGTAGGCTACAATACATTTGTACGTTTTATCAAAGAATGGCAACACATTTTTKGGGGAGTAGCTATAACGTTTCTAAACCATTTATTTCATATCAGAGGATCACTGGATAGAGTGTGATGTGATGTTCTACATTTTGGCAGGATTATGAAAGCTACTATTCATACTCAAAGTAGAACACCACTTTCATTGGGTTCTTTCACATGTACATTTAACAAACAAAAAAATCTYCAGCCACATAAAAATCCCACCAAGTATCATATCTCCTACAACAATTCAGCTGAGCCATAATAGACCACATCACATTTGTTTTATTTTCCCAAAGGTTGATGTAGCACAATCTGCATCTGGCTCCAACACATGCATGGGGTKGGTGAATGTTGTCACGGCCTCTTGGAACAGTGGATTTTGAGTCTGTAATAAATAAATAAAATTTTTTAGGAAAAAAACACTTTTCAACCTAGCAACCCATCAACATAGTTTTTGTCCTTCAAAGGGTCAGCAAATGTCTCCCAAAACTTTGAATCACACTCGTGCTGCCTTTTTCTACTTTTGACTGTGTTTTTGGATGGTGTATATTATAATTGTCCCTTTCTCTCTTTTCTTATACTCACGTCTTCCCACCAGATATTTTCCTTATCCTTCAGGAACCTTCTACGCTCCCGCTGGTAGAACACTTCTAACATCAGCCGGTAGATTATTATCACGATCACACCCAGTAAAACGATTCCTACCACTGCCTTCCCCATGTTTATAATCCATGGGTCAATCCCTCCTTTCAGGAATTGAGGAAGACACCACAAGACAAAAGACAAAATAGACACGATTTATTACCAAGGGGTGTTGCTTAGGATTGGCTTCAGATAATATACGGAAGTTCTCTATRGGGAAAATAAAGTTATTCTATAATTTACAGTTTGGCAATATAAAACTTACTTGGAGTATCTGTGTAGTAGACAAAGATGTCACCAGTATTTATGATGAGTTCCACATTAAAACGTACAGTATCATCCTGACAGGTGAATGATTGAGTCCCATTGATGCGGATAGGCTTGGCAGAGCCACAGGGATGGTGACACATGTTTTTGGCTGACTCATGTAACATGCAAGCAACACAGGCCCTAAAACATGCACAAAGGAAAATGTTTTATTTAGTCCGTCGTACTCAAATATACAGTATATAGCAACCAACTAATAGTAATAGTGTGGAAACAAAACTGTAGCTGAAGTAATACGTTGCTCCTGTTGAAATGATCATGGACTAATATTTGGAAGATAAAATGTCCTGTATGGCTCTATTGGTAAGAGTGCCAAGGTTGTGGGGTCAATTCCCTCTGGGATTACATACAAGTTGCTTTGGATAAAAGCATCTGCTATGTGGCATATATAGTACATCAGGTTTATCTCACCGGTATGTGTCACATGGTGCCAGGGGCTTGGTGCAGTGGCTGCCAAAGAAACCAGGGTGACAATGGCATTCATTACATTCACATTGTCCTCGGTGAGAGCAGATTCCATCGTTACTGGTCTGGCACTGATCTGTGAGGGTAGAGCATTCACATGCAGGGCCTGTGTAGTTATGGAAACACTCACAGTTACCACAGTCACACCTCCCATTACCTGCAGAACAGACATATACACGGACAGAACACATACAGGGGCGTTAATAATCTCAATACAGACTGTACTAAAAACCCTCTCCAGCTCGTTCGAGCCGGATAGGATAATAATTTTCAGCATATTAAACTGAAGTGGTTGAGAAGAAAAAGCAGTGAAACCAGGTGATAAACACATTCTAAAGGACATTTTAAACACCCCCATTCTAAACCTAACTTCCCCTTACCGCCACAGATCATGTTGTTGTGACGGTTGCAGCCAATGTCGTCACACTGGCAGTGTTGGCCCCTGTGTTGGCCCCAGCAGATACATTGGCCACACACACAGCTCCCACGGCCGCTGCACAGTGGTGTGCCTGTGCTGTTTGTCTGTGCAGGTGAACACAGGGCCTCTACGGCCAGACTGGTGTCTTTGTTCGGCTGTGTTTCACACTCACAACGCTGACCTGTGTATCCTGAATCACAGCTGTAAAACAACCAAGGTCAAGTAGAGAGGAGATTCAGCAACTCTTGGAGGACAATGGAATTAAATAAAAAAGCTTCTTTACTGTTAAAAATAGACGCATTTCAGCTTTTGGCCTTCACACAGTGATTCTATAAGTCAAATGTATTCTCAAAGCCCTTTTTACATCAGCAGTTGTCACAAAGACCTTTGCAGTAACCCGGCCTAGACCCAAAGATCAAGGTTATTGGTTTCAACAAAGCACTGATGTCTGCACCACATCAATTTCAACCAACATACAGCAGCAAGATGATGAAATGTCACTCTTCAATACACAACTTGATGCTGAAGATAGTGAAAATCAACATGGCTGTAAGTTGAGTGCCACTACCTACCTACAGATACCACAGTGGAATGTTCCATTGCCATGACACTGGGATGACTGTTCCTCGGAGTCCTGACAGTCACAGTCACACAGCGTCTCCACGGTAACCCTCAGCTCTTCATTGATACCCTGCACTTTGATGATGAAAGACTCTGTCTTGGACAGACAGCTCGAGCTGGTCACAGTAACTGTGAAATTGACCTATACAGTAGAATGATAAATAGAAAAGCAGTTTTTTATTTGTCTGGTTAGCGGTCCCCTGGGTCACCACGTGCTGTACCACATTTTTGTTAACTGTAGTGGATGACTAAGTGCAAACCTAGAATTATATCTTGGCTTTTCTGAGTCAGTGTATTGGCGGTGCTTTTTGAGTATACAGTTCACCGGGCATTATTAGAGGACGTTGCTACTGCCACAGTATTTAACCTGCCAGTTGCTTTACCTGTTGATTGATTCTGACATCACTGCACTCCCCTCTGTCCTGCCCCTGAGCTAGCCTGTCATCACCACAGTGGGAGCTGTAGGAGACCCCCAGGCCTGGTGGGACGTCACGGTGCTCCAGGACGATGTAGGACGATAGGTTCTGAGAAGGACATCAGTGGAGGAGGTCATCATGAACCTTTCAGTACAACTGAAATGCCATAGTTGGGTTTGTGCAGTAGGTATAAATAGACTCACGTTGCAGGCCTCAGAGATGAGCTCAACAACGTTGCTGGAGTCATCCTCCAGGAGGCCCACCACCGACTGGGGGATCATCTCACTGAGTGCCTGGGATGGGGGTTCAGAAAAGGAGTTTGAGGGTCATGTTCATTAGGGCACACCGTAACCAAAAGTTTTAGACATTGGCTAAGGGAGCTAACTCAAGTCTTCAGTAACTGAATTCCTTACCTCATAGTTTTGAATGTGCTGGTCTGTCACTGCAAAGATCAGCCTGATGTTATTGGCTGATAGGACCTGAGATAGGTGTCCAACTGAGGGATAGTCCTAAAATACATTTGTGTGGAGGTTGGTTTGTGAGAAGAGATAGCTTCCTAGGGACGGACATAGGGTTCACTCACATAAACGGTGTCCTTATTATAGAGCCCATTGCTATTCAGGTGGCATTTCCCGTCGTTAGGATGGTAGATCCCAGCAAGCTTCCCATCACCTGCCAGGTGGAAGGTATCGTCTGAAGTGTAGACCAGGATACGAGTTACATTACCCCAGCCAATGTCATCCTACAGACGGGTTGGGTGGAGGGTTTTAAACTACATATACAGTACATACAATATTACAGTATATAGAAACAATKACTTAGATATTGTGCTGACTAGGATTGACGGGCCGCCCCCAGGAGGTAAGGGTAGGAAACACATCCGCCACGCTGATCCTCAACAAGGGGGCCCCTCAGGGGTGCGTGCTCAGTCCCCTCCTGTACTCCCTGTTCACTCATGACTGCACGGCCAGACACAACTCCAACACCATCATTAAGTTTGCTGATGACACAACAGTGGTAGGCCTGATCACCGACAATGATGAGACAGCTTATAGGGAGGACCGTGTGGTAGGGACCGTGTGGTGCAAGGACAACAACAACCTCTCCCTCAACGTGATCAAGACTAAGGAGATGATCGTGGACTACAGGAAAAGGAGGACGGGGGTGTAGTGGAGCAGGTTGCGAGCTTCAAGTTCCTTGGCGTCCACATCACCAACAAACTAAAATGGTCCAATCACACCAAGACAGTCGTGAAGAGGGCACGACAAAACCTATTCCCCCTCAGGAGACTGAAAAGATTTGGCATGGGTCCTCAGATCCTCAAAAGGTTTTTACAGCTGCACCATCGAGAGCATCCTGACGGGTTGCATCACTGCCTGGTACGGCAACTGCTCGGCCTCCGACCGCAAGGCACTACAGAGGGTAGAGCGTATGGCCCAGTACATCACCGGGGCCAAGCTTCCTGCCATCCAGGACCTCTATACCAGGTGGTGTCAGAGGAAGGCCCTAAAAATTGTGAAAGACTCCTGCCACCCTAGTCAGATTGTTCTCTTTGCTACCGCACGGCGAGCTGTACCGCTTCTACCCCCAAGCCATAAGACTCCTGAACAGCTAATCAAATGGCTACCCAGACTATTTGCACCCCCCCCCCCATACGTCGCTGCTACTGTCTGTTATTATCTATGCATAGCCACTTTAATAACCCTATGTACATTATGCATGTACATAATTACCACAATTACCTCGACTAACCGGTGCCCCCGCACATTGACTCTGTAACGGTACCCCCTGTATATAGCCCCGCTATTGTTATTTACTGCTGCTCTTTAATTACTTGTTTTTCTTATCTCTTACTTTTTWAAAAGTTTTTCTTAAAACTGCATTGTTGGTTAAGGTCTTGTAAGTAAGAATTTCACTGTAAGGTCTACTACACCTGTTGTATTCGGCGCATGTGACAAATAAAATTCGATTTTATTTTATTTGACTTTATGTACAGTATGCTGTTCTATGTGATGAGATATACTTAGGCCAGGCCAGTGCATAAAGGCTCAATGAAGCTTCTTATTTGCTGTTCTTTTCCACGGTTTTCTCTCTCACTCTATTTTCAAAATACAGTTCTGGGTTCTATTGAAACACCAGTCAACCATTTGTTCTTACCTGACAGACAGCCACCTGCATGATGGCGTCAAAGCCTGACTCTGGGCCGTCTAGGTTACTGGAGATGCTCTGCTTGCTCACCTAAATGCGTGACACAGAACAGGAAATTAATAAAGGACTGACATGGCAATACCTTGAACCAATGGCGCAGGACAGAAGAAGAAGAAGGAAAACAAGACAACAAGAAGAAGAATAAGACTGGAGTTAGAAGTGATGTTCTACAAGGAATTCAAAGTCGTAAATAACTCTGCTGGCTCACCTTCCTCTCAAACTCTTCAACGTCCTCAGTGAGCTTCAGTACATGTTTGAAGCTGAAGGCAGGCTGGCAGGGGCCCTTGTACCCCTCTTTGCATGGGTTGGCCAGTTTGGCCTCCACTGTACTGACGTAGGGGTCCACCACCTTATCCACAAAGGAACCAAAGCCTGAGGGGGATAGAGAAACACTATGAGGGCTAGAGTTTTGACCCCAAGTGTGAACCTCATCCCCAGGATAGACTGCTGCAGCCGGATGATGGATGAGATTAGCCTGAACCTGACAGGGATTGTCAACAGGTTCCGATCGGATCAGGCATGAACTTTCAGTTCAAATCATCACGGTAAAGTGGGCAAACTTTTCTCTGCATGAACTGGTTGAGTTGGGCTGATGGGCGAATTGTATGCTCTGTTCAAGGGTCATATAATCTTACAGGTTGATGTAAAGTGATGGAGCTGAGATGCACAGACACAATACGTTTGAGAGCAACACCTTCCATAGCCCCATAATGGCTGGACAGTGACACTCACCTATCCTGACAGCACTGGTGATGTTCTTCATGGCAGTGACCACCTCCAGTCCCAGGTTCCTAACATTCTCCAGGTCATCTTTCATGGAGAAAGACAGGTCCATCAGGTAGTACAGGTCTATGGGATAACCCTCTGCACGCCTGAACCTCACCTCAAATGACTGGGGCATGCCTGGGATTTAAACAGAAGAGGGTAATAAGAGGAAAAGTTATGAGAATAATTGATTTATTCAACCATCAAATGTGCATGTGATTGATCAAAGGAGCATTGATCAAACATAACATATCTTGTACTTACTTAGGCCTTGGGCTATCAACAATCACTATCATATTGCATGAGATAGTAATATTAGTCTAAGATAAGATATACTTGCAAAGTAAAATGTCCTCTGATTTCCCTATAATAATCAGTGAACCAATCAGTGGGGACAATGTGTAGAAGTTTAAATCCTCACCAGAACTGGTTGTTCTCTTGTTGTAATGACCTCATTTCAACCTGTTTTGTCCGCTGTCTACAGTCTTTACCGACTCAGGTGTGTGTGTGTGTGTGTGTGTTGTGTGGGTGTGTGTGTGTGGTGTGTGTGTGTGTGTGTGTGTTGTGTGTGTGTGTTGTGTGTGGTGTGTGTGTGTGTGTCTGCGTGTCTGGTGTCTGCGGTGTGCCCTGCGTGTGTGTGAGTCCTCAGTCCCAACACTCTTAGGAAAAGAAATTTGCTATCTAGAACCAAAAAGAGTTCTTCAGCTGTCCCCATAGCAGAACCCTTTGAAGAACCCCTTTTGGTTCCAGGTAGAACCTATTTGGGTTCCTTGTATAAACCTTTCCATGGAGGGTTCTACATGGTACCTAAAATAGTTCTACCTGTAACCAAAAAGGGTTCTCCTATGGGAACAGCCGCAGAACCATTTTGGAAWCCTTTTTTCTAAGAGTGTACCGACTCTAAGAGTGTGCCTTCCCGGCTTCCGTGCGTCCATCCGTGTAAATCCTAAGGCCTCACCGACTCTTAGCTTAAGGTGGAGGTTCTGTGGCTCTAGCTGGACCACGGTCCCCATTGGCTCCTCTGCCCTGCTACGTATTGCAGGCTGGGGGTTCAGGACCTGTCCGTCAGAGCAGTGTCTCTTTCTCAGAGCCTCCTCCCTGTCACAGCGACGCTCGTTTGGCTCCCCTTGCGCCAGGAAACCCTGCAGGTCAGAGGTCAACAGAACACAACTTTGACAGACGGCTTGAAAGTTTCTGCTTGAATAGAGAGGGGTGTAAAGGATCTGTGGACTAATATGAATATTGTTGATACATACTGTATATAAGTATGTTATTGCTATGGAGGTTTGTTTTGAGTGTAACCCACACCAAAGTAATTCAAAGCCTGGTAGAATGTTCTCAACAAATGTAAAAAACAATAACAGATTGAGATACCTTCTGTTTACACCAGGCACAGCCAAGGCTTCTCAGACACTCAGTGCAGGTGGGCTTAGACAGGCATCTTCCATCCAGGCCTAGAGAGCATACACACATGGACACAGAGGCATGCAGTCTGTCTGTGAAAAACACACCCTTTCAGAGGATGGGATCTTCATTAGCTCTGTGCATCACCACTTACCCATAGATCCTCTCTGCTCAGTGAAGTGTATCAGAAGAACCACCACAGTCAGCCACACCTTTCTCATTGTCTGCCCGCAGAGAGAGAGAGAGAGAGAGAGAGAGAGATTTTATTGTTTATTATCTATTTCACTTGCTTTGGCAATGTAAAAATATGTTTCCTATGCCAACAAAGCCCATTAAATTGAAATTGAATTGAAAAAGAAACAGAGAGACAGAGACAGAACGAGAGAGCGAGAGAAAATGGTAACACACTAAACAACAACGCGAAGAGTTATCTAAAATCTTTTTGGCTCAATAACAAAGAACAAAAACATATACATATACATGATCAAATACAAATATTAGAATCAACTATTAAAGACAACCAGAACCCACTGGATTCTCCAATTACATTGAATGAACTACAGGACAAAATACAAACCCTCCAACCCCAAACGGGTTGTGGTGTTGATGATATCCTTAATGAAATAATGAAATAAACATACCACAAATTCCAATTGGCTATACTTAAACTTTTTAACATCATCCTCAACTCTGGCATCTTCCCCAATATTTGGAACCAAGGACTGATCACCCCAATCCACAAAACTGGAGACATTTTTGCAAATGTATAAAAAAAATAATATATATACCATATTTACACAAGTATTCAGACCAATTGTTATGAGACTCGAAATTGAGCTCAGGTGCATCCTGTTTCCAATGATCATCCTTGAGATGTTTCTACAACTTGATAAGAGGCCACCTGTGGTAAATTCAATCGATTGGACATGATTTGGAAAGGCACACACCTGCCTATATAAAGTCCCACAGTTGACAGTGCATGTCAGAGCAAAAACCAATCAATGAGGTCGAAGGAATTGTCCATAGAGCTCTGAGACAGGATTGTGTCGAGGCACAGATCTGGTGAAGGGTACCAAAACATTTCTGTAGCATTGAAGGTCCCCAAGAACACAGTGGCCTCCATCATTCTTAAATGGAAGAAGTTTGGAATCACCAAGACTCTTCCTGAGCAATCGGGGAGAAGGGCATTGGTCAGGGAACCTGATGGTCACTCTGACAGAGCTCCAGAGTTCCTCTGTGGAGATGGGAGAACCTTCCAGAAGGACAACCATCTCTGCAGCACTCCACCAATCAGGCCTTTATGGTAGAGTGGCCAGATGGAAGCCACTCTTCAGTAAAAAAAAAACATGACAGCCCGCTTGGAGTTTGACAAACGGCACCTAAAGGACTCTCAGACCATTTTTTTTGTTTATCTATTTATGTATGGAAATGTTTAAAATATTTTCCGAATGCACTGTACTTCCCTCAGATTACACAGAGTCACAAAGAATTCGAAAACAAATCCAAATTTGATAAACTCCCATATCTACTAGGTKAAAGACCACAGTGTGCAATCACAGCAGCAAGATGTGTGACCTGTTTCCACAAGGAAAGGGCAACCAGTGAAGAACAAACACTATTGTAAATACAACCCATATTTATGTTTATTTATTTTACCCTTTGTACGTTAACTATTTGCACACCGTTACAACACTGTAAATAATCCATAATATAACATTTGAAATGTCTTTATTCTTTTGGATCTTGTGTGTGTAATGTTTACTGTTCATTTTGTATGTATTATATATTTCACTTGCTTTGGCAATGTAAACATATGTTTCCCATGTCAATAAAGCCCCTTGAATTGAATTGAGCGAGAGAGACCGACAGATAGAGACAGAGAGAGCGAGACAGAGAGAGAGGTAGAGAGAGGTAGAGAGAGAGGTAGAGATAGAGCGAGAGAGAGAGACAGAGAGAGCGAGACAGAGAGAGAGGTAGAGAGAGAGGTAGAGAGAGAGGTAGAGAGAGAGAGAGAGAGAGAGACAGAGAGAGAGGTAGATAGAGCGAGAGAGAGAGAGAGAGGTAGAGATAGAGCGAGACAGAGAGAGAGGTAGAGATAGAGCGAGAGATAGAGTGAGACAGAGAGAGAGGTAGAGATAGAGCGAGAGAGAGAGAGACAGAGAGAGAGAGCGAGGTGTTGCCTCCAACAGTTTCACACTCTTGTTATTGTAGTTTCAGTTCCTCTTCACAGAGACAGGGTCACCACACTGTTTCAGATGAGTGATCAATGCTACTCAGCATGAGATGCATTAATGTTGATTGTTTAATGTACTTTTTCAAAAGATATACACTTTTCAAAAATATATGAAAACAGTCCCAAAGACACTCTTAAGTGTTAGCAATATACAGTATATACAAAGCAGCCAGTTATATTGTTTCCTACTTCTAACCAACACGATTTGACCAGTGAGCACACGTTTTCTTCAGCTAAGAACAATTGAAAAGTTTGACAGACATGTTACAATCACATACCTGAGAGCTTCTGAGCAGGCCCATTAGTATGACAGGTCTGTCACCTGCTCTTGAGGTTTCATGAGTTCGATGATAAAGAGTTGGGTTACAGTAGTGTCCTTGTGACTTTTAGTCGGCTGGATTCGGACTTGAGTTGCACTTTAAGTCGTAAAAATGGTTGACAAACCTGGATGGCACCAACACATCCACTTCTCTGTCTCTCAGTTCTGGAATGTCCTTCTGCAAGACAGGCTGGGGACATCAGGGATGTCCCAAGTGAAGTGAACATTGAGGCCGGGTCCGTACAACAGAGTACATCCTAAAGGTAATGAATGTAAAGATACAGTAACAAGGTAACAGTAGAAGTAGGAGGGAGAAGGAATCCTGAGGTTAGGTTGTCTGTCTGATGGAGAGGTCCCTCTTTGACAAGTTTGGGTGAGATGTGAGAACACATGCAACTTTGGGTGGGTCCTTCCTTTGCATATCATCACGTTTAGCTTCTGAATGCTGAGTGAGTTCTCTATTTTGCAAGGCGGCCACCAGCCAATACTCCACATAAAACATTGAACCTCTTTTTTAAGATTATGCTCTGATTCTAATGTCATTATATTGCACTATTGTTTTATTGGAGAGGAAAAGCATTAAAATACTGTAAAYCATGGATAAATAAATCACAAGAGTCAAAATAGTAACATGTGTTTAATTCTTGACGAAAGGCAAAACTGTCTCCCAGTGCAGGGCAGCCCACCGAGTTAACTGATTGAGACGTGAAGACAGAGTGCGTGAGGAAMAATTGTTGAGAAGATCAAGGAGATCAGACAGGAAACAACGGGCACAACATAATGTAACTCTGGTTCAGATGATTAATTACTCCAGAAACATACATGTAAAACACACATATTTGAAACAAAAATTAATTACTCTTCTTCCTCTTCCTCTCCCTCCTCCTCCTCTTCCCCCTATTCTTCTTCCTCCTCTACCTCTTCTTTGTGCTTCTTCATCAGTGGTGCAGGCATCGACACCCTCTTCTTGATCACATGTTCCATGTGGGCATGCTCAGATGTGTCCAGACTGATGTTGTATTTAGCCAAGATCTTCATGATTGGCCTCAGCTTCAGCCACCACGATGTCTTGGGGATGCGGTGCCTGGACATGACAGCAGTAGAGGGATGTTAAAGGGAATCTTCACCACCTTTTTACCTTTTATTCATTACATACCATTATGTCTACATACATAATGTGAAAACAGCGATGTAGTCAGAAAGCGAAGAGGGAATGTTCCTTTTCAAAACAGATATTAGCTGAGGGATATGCACTCACAATATCCACTTGAACTGTGGATCAGTATGAACAGTGTGTTAAAGTATGACTAAATTAATGTTGAGGAGAGTGAGCAACAGTCAGCAAATGCCACTCTCGTGTTTTAGCGTCATAGTGCCTTGAGTTTGTAAGAAGAAATCTCTGCGGATGAAAGGATCTTACTCGAAGTCTGTCTGTTCATTAAGCTCAGCCAACGGCTGGAAGGTCAGTGCTCTCTTCCTCATGCCCAGCACACAGGCAGAGTCTGGGGTGTTAGCGAAGATACGACCTGGAGGAGAGAGAAGGCAGGGTGACAGATGGAGTCATATAGCGTTATACTCAATGAGACAAACTAACAACTGGTATCAGCAGGTAAAAACTAGACTCTTAGAAGAAAAGGTTTTATCTAGAACCTGAAACAGTTATTTGGCTGTCCCCAGGGTAGAACCCTTTGAAGAACCCTTTTTGGTTCCAGGTAGAACTCTTTTTGGTTCCATGTAGAACCTTCTGTGAAAATAGTTTTACATGGAACCAAAAAGGGTTCTATCTAGAACCTAAAACAGTTATTCGGCAGTCCCCATTGTAGAACCCTTTGAATAACCCTTTTAGGTTCCAGGTAGAACCCTTTTGGGTTCCATGTAAAACCCTTTTCACAGAGGGTTCTACATGTAACCCTAAATAGTTCAACCTGGAACCAAAAAGGGTTCTCCTATGAGGACAGCCGAAGAACCAAAACGATGTGTATTTGGGTGCAGCAATATGCCTCTCATTCCTTTATCTCAGTATCTTTTCATGGTGACACCCCACAGCCTGTCTTACCATGTCTGTACACCTCCTTGAGTTTCTCTGTGAGCCACAGAACAGCCTTGGAGCCCATCTTTGTACCAAAGTTCCTGTCGAAAGGTGTCGGGGTTCCACCCTGGGGAGAGGGAATAGGACAAAGGTGGGGGGGAAAAGAGAGGGGAGGAAAGAAGGGAGAGTTAGAGGGGGAGAGGAGAGGACAGGGGAGGGGAGAGCGAGAGTTAAAAGGGAGAGGGGAGAGTGGAGGACAAGGGGGGAGAGTTAGATGGGGAGAGAGGGAGGGGGGAGAGTGTAGTGCAGGGGAGTGGAGAGTTA
>NC_036847.1:32537908-32545560 GCF_002910315.2 Salvelinus sp. IW2-2015
GAATTGTGAAAAACTGAGTTTAAATGTATTTGGCTAAGGTGTATGTAAACCGACTTCAACTGTATTGTGTGGTCCTCCCACTACGATTGGGGAAAGCATAYWGTTTATTAGGCTACAGATTAAATACATTGTGATGAACTTCACAGGGTGGTGAAAGTGCACGTGATGAGCTTGATGGTCCTTTCCAATAAATATATAATATTCTGGTGACATGATGATCGATGCTTGGCTGCAGTTTGACAAATAAAATGAATCTAGCTCTTATCCCTAATGATCTCATCATGTACAGTAGGCTAGCCTGTATTTGCGGGCTGTTGGCTAGAGCGCATTTGCAACCAGAGTGGGCACATTTGCTATATAACACAACAGTTTTTGTGACAACCATTTGTAGAGTTGAAAATGCAATGGAATTTAACTTTTTATGGTCCCACTAAGGAAATCACTCTGGATATGAGCATCTGTTAAATGCCAAAAATGTAACATGTAAATGAGAGGGACAGAAACAGGGAGAGGGTAAGAGGGAGAGAGTTTTGGAAAAGTACAAGTATGGCAGATTGAGATCTAGATGAATGAATAAATAAATGAATGAATAAATGGATGACTGAATAAATAAATAAATGAATGCTTCAATGAAACCCACCTGAGAATCAAACCTCTCTTCACGTCTGTCTTCATCTTCTGCACGAGATGCTCTACGTTCATCTGTAAACCGAAGCCAGTCAGTCAGGACACATTTATGTAAGGTATACTTTTATATAGAGGAAACCTCTAAACATTCATATCATGTATACTTTTATATAGAGGAATCCTATAAACATTTATATAATGTATACTTAGGCCCCTCCTGTACTCCCTGTTTGCTCATGACTGTGTGGCCAAGCACGACTCCAACACCATCAATAAGTTTGCTGACGACACTACGGTGGTACTGTAGGCCTGATCACCGACAACGATAAGACAGCCTATTGGGAGGAGGCCAGGACCTGGCAGTGTGGTGGAAGGACAACAACCTCTCCCTCAACGTGAGCAAGACAAAGGAGATGATCGTGGACTACAGGAAAAGGAGGGTCGAACGCCACCATTCACATTGACAGGGCTGTAGCAGAGCGGGTCGAGAGTTTCAAGTTCCTTGGTGTCCACATCACCAACAAACTATCATGGTCCAAGAAAGTCGTGAAGAGCGAATGACAATGCCTTTTGCCCCTCAGGAGACTGAAAAGATTTGGCATGGGTCCTCAAATGCTCAAAAAGTTATACACCTGCACCATTGAGAGCATCCTGACCGGTTGCATCACTGCCTGGTGTGGCAACTGCTCGGCATCCGACCATAAGGCGCTACAGAGGGTAGTGCGTACGACCAAGTACATCACTGGGGCCAAGCTTCCTGCCATCCAGGACCTATATACTAGACGGTGTCAGAGGAAGGCCCAAAACAATTGCCAAAGACTCCAGTCACCCAAGTCATAGACTGTTCTCTCTGCTACAGGCACGGCAAGCAGTACTGGAGCGCTGAGTCCAGGTTTCAAAGGCTCCTTAACAGCTTCTACCCCCAAGCCACTAGACTGCTGAACAATTCATAAAATGGCCACCCGGACTATTTGTATTGATAACCACGCCCCCTTTGTTTTCACACTGCTGCTACTCTCTGTTTATTATCTATGCATAGTCACTTTACCCCAACCTACATGTACAAATAACCTCGACTAACCTGTACCCCCRTACATTGACTCGGTACCGGTACCCACTGTATATAGCCTCATTATAGTTATTTTATTGTGTGACTTTTAATTGAATGTCATTTTTTTACTTAAGTTTATTTAATAAATATTTTCTTAACTCTATTTTCTTAAAACTGCATTGTTGGTTAAGGGCTTGTAAGTAAGCATTTCATGGTAAGGTCTACTACACCTGTTGTATTCGGCGCATGTGACAAATACAATTTTATTTTATTTTATTTTGATTTAGAGGAAACCTACAAATATTTATATAATGTTTACTTTTATATAGAGGAAAGCTTTAAACATTCTTGTCATGTTTACTTTCATATCGAGGCCAGTTTCTATCGTCAATAATTATATATAGGAAAACCATAACATGTTGGTTTCCCAGACACAGATTAAGCCATAGAAATCATGTTCAATGAACATTTATTGACAGTTCTCACATGAAGAAATACTACATTTTACACTATAGAATACTACAGTACTTACTATAGAATGATATAGTAAACTGTAGTATACTGTAGAATCCTATACTACATGCCAGTGGAGGCTGCTGAGGGGAGGACAGTTCATAACAATGTCAGGAACGGCACAAATGGAATGACATCAAACACATGGAAACCATATGCTTGATGTATTTGATACCATTCCACTGATTCCGCTCCAGCCATTACCACGAGCCCGTCCTCCCCAATTAAGGCGCTGCCAACATAACATAGGTACAGCAGATCCCCTTATTGTATGGGACACCTTTAAATGTTGCTTTAGAGGCCATGCAATTCAGTACTCATCTCTAAAGCAAAAGCAATTTAGGTCATAAGAGTCCATATTAACAAAGGAAATGGAAGGACTAACAGTACAGATAGATAGCAATAAGAACTGTACCATAGAGGCTCAGAATAAGTTAATAGGAAAAACAAAAAGAAATGGAGGAACTTATTCAAGAAAGATCCAGCGTAATATATTATAAAAATAAAGTGAACTGGATTGAATATGGGGAAAAATKSRCCAAATMATTTTTTAATCTTCWAAATAGAAATGCTACCAAAAATAATTTACTGAAACTTGTTACAGTCACCGATGATTCGCCAAACAATGTTTTGAAAGAGGAAGTAAAGTAYTTTAAGCATATGTTTTTGTTTCAGTATCCTCCATCTCCACTAACCGAAGATAATTGTATGGATTTTTTTTGCATTAATAATGTAAAGTTAAAAGCTGTACAGAAAGACTCATGTGAAGGAAAAATTACAGAAGAGGAACTTCTAGATGCAATTAGGGAAAGGGAAAGGGGGTACCTAGTACAACTGAATGCCTTCAACTGAAATGTGTCTTCCGCATTTAAAGACCAAAATTGGTTAAAGAAAATTGTGATAAATAAAAAAATATACCAGTTTCATTTAAGGACCGAAAAATTGGCAGCTGTGCCATATAGATTGCAAAATAGTTKGGAAGAGATTTTTGATGTACTGATTCCATGGCACATGGTTTATGAACTGATATGCAAAATCAATTTAAATTATTATACAAAATTCTTGCAACCAATAGAATGTTATATATACAGGGGATACAACCTTCCCAGCTCTGCAGATTTTGCTGCAAAGAGACATAGTCATTAGATCATTTATTTTGGTACTGTTCATATGTAGCTTGTTTTTGGTCACAGGTCCAGGAATGGCTGAATAATTGCAACATTTGCCTGGAGCTAACTCTGCAGACAGCAATACTGGGTGATTTGAAAAGTCATAGTCAATCGATCAATAATATAATAATAATACTTTTAGCAAAATATTGTATCTTTAATTTACAATCTGTGGAAACTATGAGAATAGAAAGGTTCAGAACTKTTGTGAAGTATCACAGCACAGTTGGAAGATATATGGCAAAAACAGGTGTGCAAAGCTGTCATCAAGGCAAAGGGTGGCTACTTTGAAGAATCTAAAATATATTTTGATTTGTTTAACACTTTTTTTGGTTACTACATGATTCCATATGTGTTATTTCATAGTTTTGATCTCTTCACTATTATTCTACAATGTAGAAAATAGTACAAATAAAGAAAAACCCTGGAATGAGTAGGTGTGTCTAAACTTTTTCCCTCRATCATTTGTAGTACTTACTATATAATGTTGTAGTATACTGTAGAATATTATAGAAATACTAAAGTATTATATGCAAAAAAAACACTGTAGTAAATACTACAGTAATGTCCGCAAAAACCCGACACTTTTTTAAACTATAGTAAATACTACAGTATTTAATTTGTATATACCCTGCAAATTCCCCTCCCCCATATAGCAATCTGTGTCACGCATAAGTGAGAAACCTACATGGCAAGTATAGAACATATATTGTGTTCCTACAAGTTATAGAAAAGAGCAGAAGCTCTGAACCATTTGTTCAGACCCCAGTCCTGGGGTCCAAAGATTTTCACAAGCTGGCATACTGTAGTGTTGTTTATGTACACTGTGTCTAAAGCTCTCAATGTCATCGGAGAGCGAGAGGGAGGGAGGGAGGGAGGGAGGGAGATGGAGCGAAGAAGAGAGATGGACGAGAGAGAGATGGCAGCGAGAGAGAGAGAGAGAGAGAGAGAGAGAGAGAGAGAGAGAGAGATGGAGCAAGAGAGAGAGAGAGTGTATCCATCATCTCACCTCGAGGTCCCTGATTCCAAACTTGTCCTCATAGATGTATGCAGCATCAGCCCCAGCAGCCAGACCAGCCATGGTAGCCAGGTAACCACAGTACCCTCCCATGGTCTCAACGATGAACACACGACGCTTGGTGCCTGCTGCTGACTGCTTGATCCTGTCACAGGTCTGTTAAAGGGGAATCAGGAATCAAGAGAGGGAAGAAGCGAAAGTGAGGGTAGCGAGGATAGGGGCATAGTGATGATTCATTTGTTGACAGTTAAAGCACATATTAAATTGCTTCAGTTGAAGAAAGACATTACATACATTTTAAGCAGGTCTCACAGGTGTTACAGAATGTGATAGTTATGGTTTGGACTGTGGCATTGAGTTGGGTGATGTGATGTGTGACTCACATCGTAGGAAAATGTTTTGCAATGGAGAATTGAACATTTATTTTCTTACGGGACAAGTTCAGGTACAGCAGCACCTCACAGTTTCAAAACATTTTCTCCCTACTGAACACAAACCAGATGTTGGTGGTGTTATGAGGATGGTGTTGCTGTATAACAGTACTGACCAAGATGATGGTGCTGATGTATTACAGTACTGACCTAGGTGATGGTGTTGATGTATTACAGTACTGACCTAGGTGATGGTGTTGATGTATTACAGAACTGACCTAGGTGATGGTGTTGATGTATTACAGTACTGACCTAGGTGATGGTGTTGATGTATTACGTACTGACCTAGGTGATGGTGTTGATGTATTACAGTACTGACCTAGGTGATGGTGTTGATTGTATTACAGTACGACCTAGGTGATGGTGTTGATGTATTACGGTACTGACCTAGGTGATGGTGTTGATGTATTACGGTACTGACCTAGGTGATGGTGTTGATGTATTATGGTACTGACCTAGGTGATGAAGAAGTTAATAGTGTTGATGTATTACGGTACTGACCGAGGTGATGGTGTTGATGTATTACAGTACTGACCTAGGTGATGGTGTTGATGTATTACGGTACTGACCTAGGTGATGAAGAAGTTAATAGTGTTGATGTATTACGGTACTGACCGAGGTGATGGTGTTGAGGGCGGTGTCAGCTCCAATGCTGAAGTCGGAGCCGGGTACGTTGTTGGAGACAGTGGCGGGGATGACCACCATGGGAATGCACAGCTCCTCATACTTCTCCCTGGCTGTCACCAGCTCCAGACCACCCATAAACGCCTGGCGAGGGGACAGGAGGAGAGGGGAGAGTCTAGACCTGATGTTTACGAAGCATGTTACAAATAAAATTTGATTTGATTTTGAGAGAAAGGTGAGAGGAGGGGAAGCGCAGCAGTGGGGACACTACTGAGGTCCCGGGGTTATTTGTCTTTTGTGGTTTTGTGGTTAGACATTACATTTACACCTTAGTCATTTATCAAATTCAATTTAATGTTCTGAAGTAGGTAAGACAACCACATATCAAAGAAGACATGCATGTGATGGGGAAGTCTTCAGAATCTTACCTCAAACCCTCCAATTATTACCAGAGAGTGGATATTGAACTTAGCAATAGTCAAGCTGATTTCCTCAATGTACTTAGAAGGCAGGACTCTTCAAATAAAGAAACAGACATCAGTTATTGTGTGAAACATCAGTGATATACAGTACTCACAAGCAGGGGAAGGGTTTATATATTTTTAATCTCTGCTCAAAAAATATTTGTAAGTTTTTACATAAATCCTGGATTGCTGATGCTATGTATTGGCCAATGAGAGGCTTTGAAGCCACCGGTCAGCCATATTGTCCCTCCCCGGTAGGAGCAGTCCTCCATAGGAATGAATGNTCCCCGGTAGGAGCAGTCCTCCATAGGAATGAATGGGATTCTACAGTATATAGAGAAATAGTAATGGTGTCTTTTTGTAGGCACTAACTCCAACACAGTTCATTGGACAAAGCCTATGAGAAAATTGAATGACGTTTTTGGATAAACGGCGGAAAATAAGGTCTGTGGTAAACACAGGCTTAGGAGATCTTATATGTTTTGTTCAATGAGATAATCTTTATCAGCTAACGTCACTTTTTGGGAAATATGGGGAATTTACACTACCAGTAAAAAGTGTTAAACAAATCAAAATATATTTTATATTTGAGATTCTTCAAATAGCCACCCTTTGCCTTGGTGACAGCGTTGCACAGATTTCTCTCAACCAGCTTCATGAGGTAGTCACCTGGAATGCATTTCAATTAACAGATGTGCCTTCTTAAAAGTTAATTTGTGGAATTTTATTCCGTCTTAATGTGTTTGAGTCAATCAGTTGTGTTGTGACAAGGTAGGGGTGGTATACAGAAGATATCCCTATTTGGTAAAAGACCAAGTCCATATTATGKCAAGAAGAGCTCAAATAAGCAAAGAGAAACGACAGTCCATCATTACTTTAAGACATGAAGGTCAGTCAATCTGGAAAATTTCAAGAACTTTGAAAGTTTCTTCAAGTGCAGTAGCAAAAAACATCAAGCGCTATGATGAAACTGGCTCTCATGAGGACCGCCACAGGAATGGAAGACCAGGAGTTACCTCTGCTGCAGAGGAAGTTCATTGGAGTTACCATCCTTAGAAATTGAAGCCCAAATAAATGCTTCAGAGTTCAAGTAACAGACACATCTCAACATCAACTGTTCAGAGGAGACTGCGTGAATCAGGCCTTCATGGTCGAATTGCAGCAAAGAAACCACCACTAAAGGACACCAATAAGAAGAAGAGACTTGCTGGGCCAAGAAACACGGACATTAGACCGGTGGAAACTTGTTCTTTGGTCTGGGGTCCAAATTGGAGATTTTTGGTTCCAACCGTGTCTTTGTGAGACGCAGTGTGGATGAACGAATGATCTCCACATGTGTATTTCCCACCGTAAAGCATGGAGGAGGAGGTGTTATGGTGGGTGGGTGCTTTGCTGGTGACACTCTATGTCACAATACAGAGGCGGATGCAAGATGCAAGCAACGATGGTTTAATGAATACAGTTTACAGCATCAACAGGACAGACAGAATATACTCAGACGGAATCCAACCCAGGGCCTAGGGCGCATCCTCTGATGATAGCGTGCTGAGAAATCCAAGGAAGTGTGTCCGGCTGGGTAGGAAGGAGCACAGCAGATAATCCACACAAGGGCGGCGAGAGAATGAGCACTGACACACGACACAACCTCAGGGAAGAAACAACGATCTGACAACAAGAAACACAGGTTACAGAACATATAAAGGGGAAGATAATTAATTCCAGCTGGCGCAGACAATCAGGCCAAGATTGGGAACC
>NC_036847.1:32545975-32547972 GCF_002910315.2 Salvelinus sp. IW2-2015
GAGAGAGAGGAGAGAGAGAGGAGAGAGAGAGAGAGAGAGAGAGGAGAGGCGAGAGAGAGAGAGAGAGAGAGAGAAGAGAGAGAGAGAGAGAGAGAGAGAGAGAAGAGAGAGAAAGAGACGAAAGAGCGAAAGAGAGAGACGAGAGAGTGGAGGCAGTGGATTCATGAACCGTGACACTCTATGATTTATTTATCATTTCAAGGCACACTTAACCCAAGCATAGCTACCACAGCATTCTGCAGCGATACGCCATCCCATCTGGTTTGGGCTAAGTGGGACTATCATTTGTTTTTCAACAGGACAATGACCCATCACACCTCCAGGCTGTGTAAGGGCTATTTTACCAAGAAGGAGAGTGATAGAGTGCTGCATCAGATGACCTGGCCTCCACAATCCCCCAACCTCAACCAAATCGAGATGGTTTGGGATGAATTGGACCGCAGAGTCAAGGAAAAGCAGACAACAAGTGCTCAGCATATGTGGGAACTCCTTCAAGACTGTTGGAAAAGCATTTCAGGTGAAGCTGGTTGAGAGAATGCCAAGAGTGTGCAAAGCTGTCATCAAGGCAAAAAGTGGCTACTTTGAAGAATCTCAAATATAAAATATATTTTGATTTTTTAAACACTTTTTTGGTTCCTACATGATTCCATGTGTATTATTTCATTGTTTTGATGTCTTCACTATTATTCTACAATGTAGAAAATAGTAAAATAAAGAAAAACCCTTGAATGAGTAGGTGTTCTAAAACTTTTGACTGGTAGTGTATATAGTAATAAAAAACACATACATCACATAAAGGCATCATAAAGGTCATGTTAACTGATTGCTATTATCGAATAGAACAAAACATAGAAGATCTCCTAAGCCTGTGTTAACCTCAGACCTTATTKTCAAAACCACAATTTTTTCCACATTCAATTTTGCCATTAGGATGTCTGAACAAAACAGAGGTAACTTATAAATGTGTTTTAGGACTACAAGCTGGCTAGCTCTATTTCAATGAAACGTTTCAAGGACAAAATCTTTTTTTTTGTTGCAGTGGGGACAGTAACATTAGTACTTTCAAAATATTATACTATAAGGAAAATGTTTTAATATATTTTTTCATTTGTATTTTTATGTTTAGCTCGCATAAAATAATTTAAAGGTATGCATTAAGGTGTCTGTAATAGAATAAACATGGTAAAAACAAGTACAGATATAATGTTTTACTATGGTAGGCAATGCCAAGATGGAGGCGCAGTGGCTTCAAAACAAGACACCTGTCAGTCATCTAGTGTATATATAAATCATTGGTTCCACCCCAGTTGACAATACAAACTGAGTAGTAAAAGAGATATGATGTAATACCTCTTGGTGCCCAACTCAGAGCCTCCCTTCCCAGTCCAGCCTGACACTCCTGTCCAGGTGATGGGCTCAATCTGGTCAAGGGGTAAAGATCAGGGGTCAGAGGTTTCAAGCTTCACTGGACAAGAGTTACTGTACCAGGCCTTGTTCTATCTTTAGATTATAGATGACCTGGTTCTGTAATCACAAAGCATCCCAGCCTTATATACCATAATGTATAGGATGAAATGGACAAAAGGGACCTGATCCTAGATCAGCACTCCTACTCTGAGACACTTTATGAGTACAGGCCCTGATCAAAAGAGGAGTTTAGGCTGAGACGAATGGGCTCTGCGTAGTGTGCAGTGCATAGTTAGTAATGTGTACGTACATTTCCGTGAGCGAGACCCTCAAACCCGTCATGAACGGCCAGCATATTGTGTCCCTGAATGATTCCAATCCTCACTGCAGAACGCACGGCAGCATTCATACCAGCACAGGGGGCACCGACGTTAACTATGGCCACATTAATGTTGCTCTGGAGGGGAGAGGTGGAGAAAAGGGGAGAGGTGGAGAGAAGAGGAGAGGTGGAGAGAAGAGGAGTGGAGAGAAGAGGAGAGAAATGGTGGAGAGGGGAGAGGAGAGGATAGGTGGAGAGAAGAGGAGAGAAG
>NC_036847.1:32548814-32551369 GCF_002910315.2 Salvelinus sp. IW2-2015
AAGAAGTGTGGGAGAAGAAAAGGGGAAGAGGAAGAAAAGGATAGGGAGGGAGAAGAGGAGAAGAAGTGGGAGAAAGAAGGGGAAAGAGGGGAAAAGGAAAAATAGTGGAGAGAAGGGAGAGAAAGTGGTGGAGAGAAGGAAAGAGGAAGAGGAATGGGTTTTGGAAAATAGAGGCAAGAGAAGTGGGTGGAGAAAAAGGGGAGAAGGAAAGAGGAAATAGGTTGGAAGAAGAAAGAAGGGAAGAAAGTGGGATTAGGTGGAGGATAGAAGGGAAAGAAGTTGGTGGAGAAGAAGGGGAAGAGGAGAGGAAAAGGTGGGGAGAAAAAGAGAAAGAAGTTGGGTTGGAGAAGAAGGGGAAAGAGGGAAGAAGTACATAGGGTGGGAAAAAGAAATGATAGGTGGAGGTGAGAGGAAGTGGAAGAGGAGAAAGTGGAAAGGAAGGAAGAAGAAGGGGAAAAGAAAGGTAGAAAGAAGAGAGGAAAGAGAAGGGAGAGGAGGAGGAAAGAGGTTTGGAGAAAGAAAAAAGAGGGAAAAGTTGTGGAAGGAAGAGGAAGAAGAGGAAAGGGGAAGAGGAGGGGAAGGAAGAGGAAGAGGGTGGAAGTGAAAGAGGAGAAGAATAGGTTTGGAGACAGGGGGAGAGGTGAAAGAAAGAGGCCCGAGAAAGAAAGGTGGGAAAAGAGAAATGGGAAGGAGGAAGAGAAAGGTGGGAGAGGGAAGAGGTGGAAGGTGGAGAAAGAGGGGAAGAGAAGAAGAAGAGGGGAAGAAGGAAGAGGGAGAAGGGTGAAAAAACATAATTGCCTTTGTTTTTTTAGTGGCTCTCGTTTGTAACTAATTTAATGCAAACTCCTGTTGTTTAATTTGTGGTTTAGGGTTGTTTGTTCCCCCCAACCTGGTATCTGGAGGGTTGACCTGTGGGCTAGCATCTTGTATGTTTGTTCCCAAGTTTGGTTTTTCAAAGCTTCCCTGGACAAGGGGGCCAACAAAAAACGTGATGTAAACCCGAACTGAAGTAAGTTTTTTTTCCAGTTAACAGTGGGAAACATTTGTTAGTTTGGTAATAATCAGTGCCCTTAGAGTTTCACTTACTTCTTCCTCTGAGTATAGAGATCAGGCATCCCTCCATCCTATTTCCTTAGCCGCATGGCAAGTAAGTGTCAACTAATCCTTATCCTGAGGAGACCAGAGAGAGAGGGGGTTGGGGGGGGGGGGGGTTTGGGAGTGGGGCGCTCAGATATAGTGAACCATTTGAATGGCACAACATAACCAACGTTTGATTGGGGGCTTAGTTTCAGCTGAACCTACTGACACTTTTGGACCCACAATTCATTGAGGGGGCAAGCCCCTGACGCCCCTCGAGAGACACCACAGTCAGACACAATCACAACACACCAGGGTTAGAGAGACACCACAGTCAGACACAATCACAACACACCGTCGTTAGAGAGACACACACACACCAACAGAGCCTCCACACAAATCCTGCTGCAATGGGGATTGGGAAGAACACACACACACACACACCATTACACGCACATCACATTACACAGTCAGACATGCTTTTGCTCATACGCATAAAGAGAGAGAGAGAGAGAGAGAGAGAGAGGGTGAAAGAGAGAAAGAGAGAGAGATACCTACCAGGATTCTGTCAAAGGCGGAGGGGGTACCGCCTCTCTGCACGTGTCCCAGGACAGTGGTACGGGTGTCAAAGCCCAAATTCTTCTCCACCAACTACAAACGTGAACACACAGAGAGCTGCTAGCAACTGACAGTTTAACCTTATTCAAACCCTGGTAGATAACGCAGTAGAATATTAGTGCTTTAACTCTGAGGTAATATTTGGGAAATGGGCTAAAAGTAACCTTGTCCACATAGAGTGAGACGGTTGGTGGACGAGACTACTCTAAAAGAGGTCTTAACAAGCAAAACCATTTTAACTGCTAGGTACAGTAATATGAGGGAGAGCTTGCTGACCTTCTTGATGTCTTCAGAGCCGATGGGTTTTCCATCTCTGCCCATAGCTCCCTCTGCCACAATGATCACATTCAGACGACATCCTCTGGCCCTTTGCTGTCAGAGACACAAGACGTCAGCTTGGTGATTAGGTACCAAGGGTGGAAACAGATAACTGGAATGAAAGATTGTGGTGTAATGTGTTGTATTTAAAAAGTACTTCAATATGGAGAAGAAAATAGAAAATAAGAGAAGAAGAGGAGAAGAAGAAGAGGAGAAGAAGAAGAGGAGAAGAAGAGAAGAAGAAGAAGCGAAGAAGAGTAGAGAAGAGGAGAAGAATAGGAGAAGAGGAGAAGAAGAGGAGAAGAGGAGAAGAAAAGAGGAGAGAAGGGGAGAAGATGAGAAGAGTAGAAGAAGAGGAGAGAAGAGGTGAGAAGAGGAGAAGTGAAGAATAGTAGAGAATAGGAGAATATGAGAAGAGTAGAGAATAGGAGAAGAGTAGAAGAAGAGGAGAGAAGAGGAGAAGATGAGAAGAGTAGAAGAAGAGGAGAAGAGAAGAATAGTAGAGAATAGGAGAAGTGGAGAAGAGAAGAAGAAGAGGAGAG
>NC_036847.1:32551394-32622894 GCF_002910315.2 Salvelinus sp. IW2-2015
AGAGGGAGAGAAGAGAAGATATTTAAGAAATAGGAGAAAGAAAGAGATAGAATATAGAAAATAGGAAGAAGAGGAGAAGAGAAGAATAGTAGAGATAGAGAAGAGAGAAGAAGAAGAGAGAAAGGAAAGAAGGAGAAAGATGAAGAGAGAAATATAGAGAATAGGAGAATCAGCAAGAGAAGAGATAGAAAGGAGGAAGAAGAGTAGAGAAGAAGGAAGAGGAGAAATGAGGAGCTAGAAGAGGCGAAGAGAACTTAAGAATAGGAGAAGAGGATAGAAGAAAGAGAAGAATAGTAGAGAATAGGAGAAGAGGAGAAGAGAAGAATAGTAGAGAATAGGAGAAGAGGAGAAGAGGAGAAGAGAAGAATAGTAGAGAATAGGAGACGTGGAGAAGAGAAGAAGAGTAGAAGAAGAGGAGAGAAGAGGAGAGAAGAGGAGAATCCGTCCAGAAGGCTAGTGAAGTCTGTTGTGATTTAAACATACCATCAGACAGTCTCGGCACGATGCCCCTCCCATCCCTTCATCTGGGGGGCATCTCTGGGATAATGACACACCAGTCAGCCACGCAAGCCAGAAGCATCACCAGGGGCCAGGTAGCCACAGTTGTCTACACATCACTCAGATAAAAGGTCTCGCATGGTGATGAAGAGAACAACAGAGGAAAACCTCTTTGTTATAAAACCAGGTTGCCAAAGAGACAACGGACAACGTCGTGGCGGGCGGTTGTATGCATGACGCGACGGCTGCAAACGTGTGTGACAGCGATGACTCTCTCATCCTCACTCTCGTGCGGTCGTGGTGATGGATCACCACCTCTATGATGCGTGGAGGCGGAGTCTGTCGGGTCATTGTCTGTCCACGAAGTCAATTGTCGATAGGAACCACATGCTACTATGTTGAGGTGGACGACGTCTTGGCCTCGGGCATCACTTGATCTTACCTGGAGACAGAGAAAGTCCCAACACTTCTGTCAGGTTACTTCAACAGCAATCTCACCAATTGCCAGGCTATCTGGTGGTATCTGGGATCGCTCAAAGGGGTTTTATGGTAAAAAAAGAATGACAAGAGATGCTGAAACTGCATTTCAGTGGTTAAACTTAAAATAAACCCTGTATTGGTTTAATAATAACAGAAGCATTTTGTAATTCAATGAACTATCCAATTTCAATGAACTATCCAATTTCAATGAACTATCCAATTTCAATGAACTATCCAATTTCAATGAACTATCCAATTTCAATGAAGTGTTTCCATGTGGAGGTAGATTTTATTGTGACCCTTCCCAGTTCTTAGGTGTTTTCCATGGTCCCCGTGGGGTTTGTCAGCCTTACCGGCTTTGACCAGGTCGACCAGCAGAGTGGACCACTCCGTCCTGAACTGGTTAGCTCCGGTTAGACTACCGTCACCCCCGATCACACACAGGTTGGTGATGCCCAGCTTGACCAAGTTCAGGGCAGCCTTCATGCGGCCCTCCCTGGCTCTGAAGTCCATGCAGCGGGCACTGCCGATGACCGTGCCACCCTGGTAGAGAGACACTCATTGAATCAGAAGAAAGACAAAGTCCCTCAGACCGGTGCAATACTGTGGAATACTATAGTAAATACTAAAGTATTATATGTAAAAACACTACACTTTTTAAACTATAGTAAATACTAAAGTATTTAATTTGTATAAACCCTGCAAATTCCCCTCCCCATATAGCAATCTGTGTCACGCATAAGTGAGAAACCTACATGGCAAGTATAGACCATATATTGTGTTCCTACAAGTTATAGAAAAGAGCAGAAGCCCTGAACTATCTGTTCAGACCCCAGTCCTGCCTGCCCGCCTGCCCGCCTGCCCGCCCGCCCGCTGTATATACTATAGTTTTATTTTCCTACAGTATTTATACTATAGTTAACTGTAAACACTACAGTATACTACAGTACAGTCTGCAAAACACTACATAAAATAATGCAGTATAGTACAGTCTGCAAAACTCTACATTAATTAATATAGTATTACAAGTTTTTTACTACAGTAATTATACTACAGTTATTTGTACATACTACAGTGAAGGCCCAATGGCCGAAACATCAAGGATTTTTCCTGAATATGTCATTATACGCTATTCAGTGATGCGTGTGAATCTTGCATCTCGTCCTGCCCTCAACATTAGGTCGGTGGTTTGAACACTGTCTTCTGTTACTGAGAATATGTCAGGCTATCAGGAAAGAGAAGCAGCTCTGTAATCACACCCTGCTTTGATCTTCCCATGGCGGCTGGCCAGGTCCCGACTCAATCCAAATACTCTGTGTGCGCAGAGGTCAGTTTGTGTTACTGGAGCCGACCCTGTTCTCTCTTAGTTACAGTAGGCATCATCGTCATCATCATCACCATCTATGAACGCTCTTGGTTGTGAGTCTGTATCTGTCTCTAATATTCAAACAAAGCAGAACTCTTGGTTTCTTGTCATTCATTTACTGTAATACCCTCTCTAGACAGTGGCAGTTTATGACAGTTGTGTCCTGACTCCTGTATTGGCATCAGTGGTTGTGAGAGTGTGATAACAGGACTCACCAGTTGCAGCATCATGGACACACTCTCCCATGTGGCCAGTTTGATGTTGTCTCCTCCGTCCACCAGACCCTGGTAACCCTGGAGACACACATCATCAACACAAATACAAACTATTATCTTCAACGTGGTTTCACCCACACACGAGGAACACTGCCTTCTGAAATGGGAGACAACAGCATGCTACTGCAGCGACACAACTTTTCTCTCTATGTGGTATGTGATAGAATCTATTTTTGGGCTGTGAATTTCTTAAACCTTCAGTCAGATCAGGAATGAATTAATAGTAGAAGACACTATACTTTGGGTGATCAGCAATGATAGACAACACATTATCAAGTGTATAAACTTGAATCACAGAACTGTGATTGTGATTGTATTCTATTCTACTGCATGTCTTTACCTCATGAACAAAGTAGACTTTGGCTCCAGTGTAGAGACCAACTCTGACTGTGGCCCTCACAGCCGCGTTCATACCTGAGAGACACAGACAGACAAACATGGGGTTTTCAGGACTGACTGAAGGCTCGTATATGCATATAACAAGTTATAAAGCCTTACACCTTCCAGTAAAGCGTTGCCCTGAGGGTCAATGCACTGCTGCACAAAAAATAATAGCTTGTCAAAGTTCACAGTGACATATATATACACACACACACACACACACACACACACACACACACACACCTGTCTCTTATACACATCTAGATGTGTATAAGAGACAGGCGTAAAACAACCCGTTTCACCAATGCTAACATTAATACTTAATCAAGTTTACAATCAAGTTTACGTTTGGATTCAGGGTTGTCGTCTGTTGTGACGTGACTATCATTAATCTGATAACTGTTATTTATTTTATAAATTAACTATGTTTAATTGTTACTTGATTAAATTAATCACGTAACAATTAATTCATTAGGGATTTGGGGAACCACGGGAAAAGTTGTTTAACGAGTTACTATTTCCCGTTTTTCATCCGGTTTAAGGAGGGTTTGGCCAGTAGGGATATCCTTGTCTCGTCGCGCACTAGCGACTCCTGTGGCGGGCTGGGCGCAGTGCACGCTGACCAGGTCGCCAGGTGTACGGTGTTTCCTACAACACATTGGTGCGGCTGGCTTCCGGGTTGGATGTGCATTGTGTCAAGAAGCAGTGCAGTTTGGTTGGGTTGTGTTTCGGAGGACGCATGGCTCTCGACCTTCGCCTCTCCCGAGTCCGTACGGGAGTTGCAGTGATGAGACAAGACTGTAACTACCAATTGGATACCACGAAATTGGGGAGAAAAAAGGGGGTAAAAAAAATAAAAAATAAAATAAAAGACAAGGTATGACGCTTGTTACACATATGGAGAGGGAGGGGTAAGTAAAGGGAGGGAGAGAGAGACAACACTTGGATTAGCACCCTAACCACCGCTCATTCGTATTAGAAATGCTATATATATATTTACTCGTAGCTGTCCTTGATCGTTGTTACATCTCTGTTGAACTCGACGACTCCTAAGGTGAAGTTGTCAATGTCTGTAAGGCTCTGGTTTGTCCACCAGAGGTCACAATGTCCTTTGTAGAGCTTCCCTGGTAGAGGAGTGTTTGGTAGAACAGCTACTTCAGGTTGTTTGTGGGGATTCTCCTTCCCACCTTGTGTCTTTAGTCAAAGCTATAGGACCACTTTTACATGCACAGCTGCAGACTGTGAATGTTTCTGGTCTCCTAGGTGAGGTTATCTTCTCTTCTAGTGTTGAGGTTGAGAGCTTCAGAGCTTCTCACCATTTCAACATGTTGACTAACGTCTCATGTCTTTTGGTATCAATGGTTGATTATTCAGGGTTCAGCTGCCAATCACTTTACACGCCAGTAGTAACCCGACAATGCACAGGTCTCACCATTTCAGCCACTGTGTAGCCCCTGCTCCACGCTGTCTGGTATTGTAGTTTTAACCATTTGAAACGTTCAGCTCGCGCTGTACGTCGGCTGGTCGGTAGAGTTTAAACCATTTTGTAACGTTCAGCTCACGCTGTCTGTCAGACTGGTCTGTAGCGTTTAAACCATTTCATAACGTTCAGCTCACGCTGTCTGTCAGACTGCTCGCGCTGTACGTCGGCTGGTCTGTAGAGTTGAAAACATTTTGTAACATTCAGCTCACGCTGTCTGTCAGTCTGGTCTGTAGCGTTTAAACCATTTCATAACGTTCAGCTCACGCTGTCCATCAGGCTGGTCTGTAGCGTTTAAACCATTTCGTAATGTTCAGCTCACACTGTCCGTCAGGCTGGTCTGACATGTTAATTCTGTCATTTTAAGCACTCTGGTCGGAAAGGCGGTTCCATCACACTGACACGCTCTTCTGACTTCATTAGGGTAGCGGTTACTGACTGGGCACAAGTTTATATGAAAAACAATTATCTAATTTAGAAGGCTAAAACCACATTGCTATCTTCACAAAAGTATTCTCATATGTAATCATATATTTTATACAACCTTTAGATGTAAACTTGACAGACAGAATGTGTTTCCTTCCTAACTTACAGTTACTAAGTTACACCATCCTTAATGACATCACAAAATAATAAACACTGTGACAGGATTATTCTTATGACCACCCAGGACCATTCTTAACATTCCTATCTTATGAATATTGTTCATTCTCTTGGAAAAAAAAGGTTTTGGCGGCAAAAGTCTCTCTGTATCAAAGAGCGTTTCAGTCTTCCAATACTGCAGGGCAAGGAAGAGAAAGTTCTCTCTAAATTTATAACCCAGTGTTAAGGTGTCAAGACTGGCACAGCCCCCCCCCCCTGGCTATCTTCAAACATTTGCCTAGCTGATGGGTCCTTTGATCCACTGTCAGGAGAGTCATGACACATGATTAAACACATTAAAATGACTTTTATAGCTCCAGAGTGACTTGATACCCATATGTCAATGCTTTATAGACATAGATGTCATGTGTATCAAGCATGGACATATGGGTATCAAGACCCTTGACATTTGTGTTTTGGGTTCAGAGTGTTTTGGCTATAACATTCAAAATGGCTCCTGCACATATTTTCAGAGTGAGAATAGAGAGGGTGTCATGTCTGTAAACAGATCTGTCTGACTCTACTCTATATTCCCTCCATGTTCAGAACACTGTAAAGGCCACGGTGTGTGTGCACCCTTGCGTCTATGTGTGTTGTAGTTGCTCCATACACAAACATGGACAGGACGGTCTCTAGTTCCAACAGAGCAGCTGTTGAAGAAAGCCTCCATACCATGACATTCCACAAAAAGGTCAGAGGGTCTAAAATTAGACCCACATTTTTTGGGGGACAGAGGGTCACAAGGGGGAGACGGAGGGGAAGACAGAGGAGGAACAGGCGGGAGATAAGAGTCACTCAAAGGAAAAGGTTAGGGGGCACATTTGGAATCCCTGTAATTGGGATCATCTAGTAATGATACAAGTCAGCAATATTAACATCAGTCATCATACTAGATACACATTTTTATAGACATACTATAGACATACTGTAATGTATACCACTTCCTGGCTGTTCAGGGACCAAGTGAAAGAAGAGAGTGACGTAGGATATTACCAGGATATYTGTTCACTGTTGTGTAAAGAATAAATAGACATATTATTCTGCAACTCTGCTAGGGGAAGATGCAGTCTACTGTATAATAATCTCTTGTGGACATAGAGCATCTGAACAAATCACAGTTAACCGAGATTAAGTGTATAAAAAATCTTTGTTTACATGCTAGCTGATGACTGGGCGTGAAATCATGGCCAAGAAGTGCGGTTATTTGTATGGGATGTCAACCTACACATTCCAAAGTCCCATGGTTCTAAGGGTACAGGATAGCTATCATACTGTACTTATCACGTCCTCCTCCCTGACCTCCACAGTGAAGGTAAAAGCCAAAAGCCAAAGACATCCATCTGCAACTGACAACTGGCTCCTGGGACTAAGTGACCAAGAAGACAAGCCACTCCAGCATCTGACTGGCATAGCTGATCTCAGTTGTCCTCACAGTTTTTTGTCTGCCTTAAGCGTGCTTTGGAAGCCCTTCAGACAGAATAACTCCAACCCTAACTCTTAATTCAACTCAGGGTGTTGAGTTTGATATAAACTCCTTTTACACTGTGTCAGTTCAACCGAGAGAGCTGGAGGTGTTCACAGTCAACATCAGAGAATAATGCTAGTGTAGGCTCGGACCTAAATGATGTGCTCTCTGTCACCTCCAGCCGCATGGCAAATGGCCCAAGACAATGCCCCGAGGACCAGTCAGCCCTTACCCCGTCAAGAGGCCCAAATGTCGGCCTATCTCTCTCTCTCTACAGTATCCAGAGGATGACTATTGGAATATGTATTAGTAACCACATTTCCATCCACAGTTTTTATGCGTGTTTTTTATTATTATTTTTATTTATTTCACATTTATTTAACCAGGTAGGCTAGTTGAGAACAAGTTCTCATTTGCATTTGCGACCTGGCCAAGATAAAGAAAAGCAGTGTGACACAGACAACAACACAGCACATGGAGTAAACAATAAACAAGCCAATAACACAATAAACAAGTCAATGACACAGTAGGAAAAAGAAAGTCTATATACAGTGTGTGCAAAAGGCATGAGGAGGTAGGCAATAAATAGGCCATAGGAGCGAATAATTACAATTTAGCAGATTAACACTGGAGTGATAAATGACCAGATGATGATGTGCAAGTAGAGATACTGGTGTGCAAAAGAGCAGAAAAGTAAATAAAATAAAAACAGTATGGGGATGAGGTAGGTAGATTGGGTGGGCTATTTACAGATGGACTATGTACAGCTGCAGCGATCGGTTAGCTGCTCAGATAGTTGATGTTTAAAGTTGGTGAGGGAAATAAAAGTCTCCAACTTCAGCGATTTTTGCAATTTGTTCCAGTCACTGGCAGCAGAGAACTGGAAGGAAAGGCGGCCAAATGATGTGTTGGCTTTGGGGATGATCAGTAAGATATACCTGCTGGAACGTGTGCTATGGGTGGGTGTTGTTATCGTGACCCGTGAACTGAGATAAGGGAGCTTTTACCTAGGCATTAAGACTTATAGATGACCTGAGCCCGTGGGTATCTGGCGACGAATAAATGTACGAGGGCAGCCCGACTCGAGCATACAGGTCGCTAGTGTGCGGTGTCGTATAAGTATTTGTAACCAAAAACTGAGATGCCTGCGTGATAGACTGCATCAGTGCTGGTAGAGATTGGGAAAAGTATTTTGAAAACTAGATAGAATCCGCCGAAGTCTGTATGAAGGATCGTAGGATAGCTCAAGTTTTACAAGGTAAGTTTCGCGGCAGTGAGTTGACACCGAAGAGGTTTGTTGCGAATAGAAAGCCGATTCTAGATTATTATTGGATTGGAGAGATGTTTAATATGAGTCGGAAGGAGAGTTTACAGTCTAGCCAACACCTAGTATTTGTAGTTGCTCACATTATTCTAGTCGGAACCGTCTAAGGGTGGTGATGCTAGTCGGGACGCGGGTCGGGCAGCGAACGGTTGAAAGCATGCATTGGTTTAACTAGCGTTTAAGAGCAGTTGGAGGCACGGAGGAGTTTGTATGGCATGAAGCTCGTTGAGGTTTGTTAGCACAGTGTCCAAGAAGGGCCAGAAGTTGCAGAAAGGTGCCGTCCTGCGCAGAGGTGGATCCAGGAATCCGCAGCAGAAGATGCCGACATCATTGATATATATACAGAGAAAGAGTCGGCCCGAGAATTGGAACCTGTGGTACCCCATAGAGACGGGCCAGAGTCCGGACACACATGCCTTACTGCTTGTGACACAACTTGAACCTTTCTGAAGGCTATTGATTCGTCTGCCGATAGAAATACGGTGATTGACAGAGAGCGAAAGCTTGGCCAGGTCGATGAAGACGGCTACACAGTACTGTCTTTTCATCCGATGGGCGGTCTATGATATCGTTTAGTACCTTGAGCGTTGCTGAGGTGCCAACCGTGACGGTCGGAGCCGATTGCACAGCGGAGAAGGTACGGTGGATTCTAAATGGTCAGTGATCTGTTTTATAACTTGGCTTTCGAAGACTTTCGATAGGCAGGCAGGATGGATATATGTCTGTTACAGTTTGGGCTTAGGGTGTCACCCCCTTGAGAGGGGATGACCGCGGCAGCTTTCCAATCTATAGGGAAAACGACGATACGAAGAGCGGTTGAACAGGCTGGTAATAGGGGTTGCAACAATGGCGGCGGATAGTTTTAGAAAGAGAGGGTCCAGATTGTCTATCCCAGCTGATTTGTACGGGTCCAGGTTTTGTAGCTCTTTCAGAACATCTGCTGTCTGGATTTGGGTGAAGGAGAAGCTGGGGAGGCTTGGGCGAGTAGCTGCGGGGGAGGCGGAGCTGTTGGCCGGGGTTGGAGTAGCCAGAAGGAAAGCATGGCCAGCCGTTGAGAAATGCTTATTGAAATTTTTGATTATCATGGATTTAACAGTGGTGACCGTGTTACCTAGCCTCAGTGCAGTGGGCAGCTGGGAGGAGGTGCTCTTGTTCTCCATGGACTTTACAGTGTCCCAAAACTTTTTGGAGTTAGAGCTACAGGATGCRAATTTCTGCTTGAAAAAGCTGGCCTTTGCTTTCCTGACTGACTGYGTGTATTGGTTCCTGACTTCCCTGAACAGTTGCATATCGTGGGGACTATTCTATGCTAGTGCAGTCCGCCACAGGATGTTTTTGTGCTGGTCAAGGACAGTCAGGTCTGGAGTGAACCAAGGGCTATATCTGTTCTTAGTTCTGCATTTTTTGAATGGAGCATGCTTATCTAAGATGGTGAGGAAATTACTTTTAAAGAATGACCAGGCATCCTCGACTGACAGAATGTGTAAAGTCATAACATGTACAACAGCAAAAAAAAAAAAAACATCCGTGATGGAAACAGGACATTTCGGTAGAATTTTATAAATGCGGACAGATCATTTTTGTGTTGGACATGATGGGATCATTTTGTGTCTGTAAAATTAATTATTCGAGAAATGGAGGGAGAAAAAGCTTTTAACACTCAAATATTGATATAATTACCATCATATTGAAGTAAACTTAGAGTCACGCAATGATATTTTGTGTGGTCCTCCCACTACGACTCGGGGAATGCATGCAGTTTATTCGTCTACAGATTAAATCAATTGTGATGAACTGCACATGGTGGTGAAAGTGGAAACCATACAGTTTATTAGCCTACAGATTAAATCAATTGTGATGAACTTCACATGGTGGTGAAAGTGCACGTGATGAACTTCACAGGGTGGTGAAAGTGCACGTGATGAACTTGATGGTCCTTTCCAATAAATATATAATATTCTGGTGACATGATGATCGATGCTTGGCTGCCGTTTGACAAATACAAATAATATCCCTTATCCCTAATAATGTCATAATGTAGGTAACCTCCCCCCACTGTCTCTGCCAGCTGTTGGCTAGAGCGCATGTACCAAGACCAGAGTGATCACATTTGCTAGATAACGCAATAGTTTTTGTGACAAAACCATCAGCACAGTTGAAAATGCAAAAGAAAACCCATTTAACTTGTATTTTTTATTCGGTACATGGGAATTTAACCGCAAAAGTTATTTAACTGCAAAATGTTTTGTACACTGTGTGTATAAAACATTATGAACACCTGCTCTTTCCATGACATAGAATGACCAGGTGAATCCAGGTGAAATTTATGATCCCTTATTGATGGCATTAGTTAAATCCACTTCAATCATTGTAAATGAAGGTTTGATGATTTTTAAGCCTCGAGACAATTGAGACATTTAAAAAAATATATAAATATTAAACTTTTATTTAACTAGGCAAGTCAGATAAGAAGAAATTCTTATTTACAATGACGGGCTACACCGGCCAAACCCGGACGACGCTGGGCCAATTGTGCATTGCCCTATGGGACTGCCAGACACAGCCTGGATTCGGACCAGGGTGTTTGTAGTGATGCCTATAGCACTGAGATGCAGTGCCTTAGACTGCTGCGCCACTCAGGAGACATGGATTGTGTATGTGTGCCAAGACAAAATATTTAAGTGCCTTTGAACGGGGTATGGTATTAGGTGCCAGGTGCACTGGTTTGTGTCAAGAACTGCAACGCTGCTGGGTTTTTCATGCTCAACAGTATCCCGTGTGTATCAAGAATGGTCCATGCCCCAACAAATTGAGGCTGTTCAGAGGGAAAAAGGGGGTGCAACTCAATATTAGGAAGGTGTCCTTAATGTTTGTACACTCAGGTGCTGGGTTAGTAAAGTTGACATAATAACAGGTGCTGGGTTAGTAGAGTTGACCTAATAACAGGTGCTGGGTTAGTAAAGTTGACCTAATAGCAGGTGCTGGGTTAGTAGAGTTGACCTAATAACAGGTGCTGGGTTAGTAGAGTTGACCTAATAACAGGTGCTGGGTTAGTAAAGTTGACCTATAACAGGTGCTGGTTTAGTAAAAGTTGACCTAATAGCAGGTGCTGGGTTAGTAAAGTTGACCTAATAACAGGTGCTGGGTTAGTAGAGTTGACCTAATAACAGGTGCTGGGTTAGTAAAGTTGACATATATAAAAGTTTTTGGGTGCTGGGTTAGTAAAGTGACATAATAACAGGTTGCTGGGTTAGTAAAGTTGACCTAATAACAGGTGCTGGTTAGTAGAGTTGACCTAATAACAGGTGCTGGTTAGTAAAGTTGACCATAATAACAGGTGCTGGGTTAGAATAGAGTTGACCTAATACAGGTGCTGGTTAGAAAGAGTTGACCTAATACAGGTGCTGGGTTAGTAAGTTGACTAATAACAGGTGCTGGGTAGTAAAGTTGACATAAAACAGGTGCTGGGTTAGTAGATTGACCTATATAAACAGGTGCTGGGTTAGTAGAGTTGACCTAATAACAGGTGCTGGGTTAGTAAAGTTGACAATAATAACAGGTGCTGGGTTAGTAGTTGACCTAATAACAGGTGCTGGGTTAGTAGAGTTGACTAATAACAGGTGCTGGGTTAGTAAAGTTGACATAATAACAGGTGCTGGGTTAGTAAGTTGACATAATACAAGGGTGCGGTTGAGTAAAGTTGACATAATAACAGGTGCTGGGTTAGTAAAGTTGACTAATAACAGGTGCTGGTTAGTAAAGTTTAATAAAACAGGTGCTGGGTTAGTAGAGTTGACATAATAACAGGTGCTGGGTTAGTAAAGTTGACCTAATAACAGGTGCTGGGTTAGTAAAGTTGACATAATAACAGGTGCTGGTTAGTAGAGTTTTGACCTAATAACAGGTGCTGGTTAGTAAAGTTGACATAATAACAGGTGCTGGGTTTAGTAAAGTTGACATAATAACAGGTGGCTGGTAGTAAAGTTGACATAATAACAGGTGCTGGGTTAGTAAAGTTGACATAAATACAGGTGCTGGGTTAGTAGAGTTGACATAAATAAAGACAGACTGTATATGCTCTCAATCACCATCAATATTTCTAATACTGAAGCACACGTACACACAACACACAACAAATATGTGTACAGACGCACGCAGTCACACACCAACACTGTCTCTCTGATGACACACACATAGACTTCTTTACTTGGCATCACCTCCTGAGGTCAGCACGCGACAGACCGACCGACACCCATCTTGGTTGGATCCTGCTTGTATGTGACATGGTGTCTACAGGGCTCAACTCCACCAGGTGGTGGCACTAAGGAAGGAAAGAGACGGCTATGGCTGATACTCTTCTATGGCTGATACTCTTTCTATGGCTGATACCTGCTAAGGCTGATACCTTGCTTCTCAGAGAGAGAATGGTAACGGCACCAGCTTTATAAGACACTACCCCCTGGCCCTCCCCCGCATAACGCATAACACATGCGCGCGCACACACACACACACACACACACACACACACACACACACACACACACACACACACACACACACCACACACACACACACACACACACACACACACACACACACACACACACACACACACACACACCACACACACACACACACACACACACCACACCACACACACACACGGCTCGGGGCTAAATATACAGTACCAGTCAAAAGTTTGGACACACCTACTCATTCCAGGGTTTTTCTTTATTTTTTACTATGTTCTACTTTGTAGAATAATAGTGACGACATCAAAACTATGAAATAACACACATGGAATCATGTAGTAACCAAAAAAGTGTTAAACAAATCAAAATATATTTTAAATTTGAGATTCTTCAAAGTAGCCACCCTTTGTCTTGATGACAGCTTTGCACACTCTTGGCATTCTCTCAACCAGATTCATGAGGTAGTCACCTGGAATGCATTTCAATTAACAGGTGTGCCTTGTTAAAAGTTGATTTGAGGAATTTCTTTCCTTCTTAATGCATTTGAGCATTTGAAACCACTACTAACGGACACCAATAAGAAGACTTGCTTGAGCCAAGAAAGAGGAGCATTTAATATTTGACCAGTGGAAATCTGTCCTTTGGTCTGATGAGTCCAAATTTGAGATTTTTGTTTCCAACCGCTGTGTCTTTGTGAGACGCAGATTAGGTGAACGGATGATCTCCGCATGTGTGGTTCCCACCGTGAAGCATGGACGAGGAGGTGTGATGGTGTGGTGGTGCTTTGCTGGTGACACTGTCAATGATTTTTTAGAATTCAAGGCACACTTAACCAGCATGGCTACCACAGCATTCTGCAACAATACGCCATCCCATCTGGTTTGCACTTTGTGGGACTATCATTTGTTTTTCAACAGGACAATGACCCAACACACCTCCAGGACGTGTAAGGGCTATTTTACCAAGTAGGAGAGTGACGGAGTGCTGCATCAGATGACCTGGCCTCCACAATCACTCGACCTCAACCTAATTGAGATGGTTAGGGATGAGTTGGACCGCAGAGTGAAGGAAAATCAGCCAACAAGTGCTCAGCATATGTGGGAACTCCTTCAAGACTGTTGGAAAAGCATTCCTCATGAAGCTGGTTGAGAGAATGACAAGAGCTGTCATCAAGGCAAAAAGTGGCTACTTTGAAGAATCTCAAATCTATATTTGGATTTGTTTAACATTTGATTTGTTCATAGTTTTGATGTATTCACTATTATACTACAATGTAGAAAAAAGTAAAAAATAAAGAAAAACCCTTGAATGAGTAGGTGTTCTAAAACTTTTGACTGGTAGTGTACATCACAGTGACTGTCCCCTCATTAAGTTTACACAGTAACAGATCATATGACACAAACAATGTCTAGTTGGACGTGGGAGGATGGCTGGAACGAAGTCAATGGAATGGCATCAAACACATGGAAACCATATGCTTGATGTATTTGATACCATTCCACTGATTCCGCTCCAGACATTACCACGAGCCCGTCCTCCCCAATTAAGGTGCCACCGACCACCTGGGGACACAAACAATGTATACAGTAGCTGGATGTGGGAGGGATTAGCACATCAATTACATGATTAGAGCACACATGTTAAAGGCATGCAAGTCTGCCCATCTTAATGACTAGTCTAGACCAATAATAAAGGATGGTTTTATCAGCACACATTTTGATTATTCATGATTATTTATTAATACGCTCTAAAAAATTAGGGGTCAACATGGGTTCTTCTAAGATCCTCAAAGTTCTTTGAAGAACCGTAGGGTTCTTGGCACTGAAAATTCCCCCCAAAAGGTTCTTCCAAGAACCCCATAGGAGGTTGGGTTCATTGAGGAACCTCCTTAGTTGGTGGGGGTTCTTGCAGGAACCTAACTGCCCAACTGAAAGGTTTGGATTTGAAAGGACAGCAGGTGCAGGCACTTAACTGATTTTTTTTTAAAGATCTCCTCAATTTAAGTTAAATTGTATGACCCCTTTGTATGACCTAAATGTATATATTGTTTTATGAAGATACCATCTATCTTTTCATATTTGTGCAAATCTTTCTAAAAACAGAAAATGGACACAATTCAATGTAAATCAATCAACAAAGAGGTAAGAATATGTATGCTATAAGAATATGTTGAAAGCTACCTGTATTGGGTGCAGATGACTGAACTTCTCACTTTTGTGTCTGTAGGTACACCGACAAGGAGGCATACAAAGGTATGTAAATTTGTATTGGCATGTTATGCAGATCACATTTAACATCCTCCTCCTCTTCAATGAATATCCCATAGGCCTCTACATTATGGACAAGGTATGTGTATGTAAACCACACACGGGAAACTGTTGAGCGTGAAAAAAACAGCAGCGTTGCAGATCTTGGCACAAATTGTTGCACCTGGCACATTCTACCATACCATCTTCTAAGGCACTTAAATATTTTTCTTGTCCATTCACCCTCTGAACTGCACCCATACACAATCATTGTCTCAAATGTCTCCAGGCTTTAAAATTCTTCTCTAACCTGTCTCCTCCGCTTCATTTACACTGATTGAAGTGGATTTAACAAGTTCAATCCAGAAGGGACCATAGCTTTCACCTGGACTCACCTGGTCAGTCTGTCATGCAAAGAGCAGGTGTTCTTAGTGTTTTGTATACTCAGTGTACATCACTGCATTCTACCCACAACATCAGGATATACACTACATGGCCAAAAGTATGTGGACACCTGCTTGTCGAACATCTCATTCCAAAATCATGGGCATTACTATGCAGTTGACCCCCCCCCCTTTGCTGCTATAACAGCCTCCATTTTTTTGGGAAGGCTTTCCACTAGATGTTGGAACATTGCTGCGGGGACATGCTTCCATTCAGCCACAAGAGCATTAGTGAGGTTGGGCGATTAGGCATGGCTTGCAGTCGGTGTTCCAATTCATCTCAAAGGTGTTTGATGGAGTTGAGGTCAGGGCTCTGTGCAGGCCAGTCAAGTTCTTCCTCACCGATGTTGACAAATCATTTCTGTATGGACCCCGCTTTGTGCACAGGGGCATTGTCATGCTGAAACAGAAAAGGGCCTCCCCAAACTGTTGCCGCAAAGTTGGAAGCACAGAATCATCCAGAATGTCATTGTATGCTGTTGCGTTGAGATTTCCCTTCACTGGAACTAAGAAGCCTAGTATTCAGACCCTTTACTATGAGACTCAAAATTTAGCTCAGGTGCATCCTGTTTCCATTGATCATCCTTGAGTCATTTCTGCAACTTGATTGGAGTCCACCTGTGGTAAATTCAATTGATTGGACATAATTTGGAAAGGCACACACCTGTCTATATAAGGTTGACAGTGCATGTCAGAGCAAAAACCAAGCCATGAGGTCGAAGTAGAGCTGTCCGTAGAGCTCCGAGACAGGATTGTGTGGAGGCACAGATCTAGGGAAGGTTACCAAAACATTTCTGTAGCATTGAAGGTCCCCAAGAACACAGTGGCCTCTATCATTCTTAAATGGAAGACGTTTGGAACCACCAAGACTCTTCCTGAGAAATCGGGGGAGAAGGGCATTGGTCAGGGAGGTGACTAAGAACCCAATGGTCACTCTGACAGAGCTCCAGAGTTCCTCTGTGGAGATGGGAGAACCTTCTAGAAGGACAACCATCTCTGCAGCACTCCAGCAATCAGGCCTTTATGGTAGAGCGCCAGACGGAAGCCACTCTTCAGTAAAAGGCACATGACAGCCCGCTTGGAGTTTGTCAAAGGGTACCTAAAGATCTGGTCTAATGAAACCAAGATTGAACTCTTTAGCCTGAATGCCAAGCATCACATCTGGAGGAAACCTGGCACCATCCCTACGGTGAAGCATGGTGGTGGCAGCATCATGCGGTGGTGATGTTTGTCAGTGGCAGGGACTGCGAGACTAGTCAAGATCGAGGGAACGATGAACGGAGCAAAGTACAGAGAGCTCCTTGATGAAAACCTGCTCCAGAGCTCTCAGGACCTCAGACTGGGGCGAAGGTTCACCTTCCAACAGGACAATGACCCTAAGCACACAGCCAAGACAACACAGGGGTGGCATCGGGACAAGTCTCTGAATGTCCTTGAGTGGCACAGCCAGAGCAGGGACTTGAATCCGATCGAACATCTCTGTAGAGACCTGAAAATAGCAGTGCAGCGACACTCCCCATCCAACCTGACAGATCTGGAAAGGATCTGCATAGTAGAATGTGAGAAACTCCCCAAATACAGGTGTGACAAGTTTGTAGCGTCATACCCAAGAGGACTCGAGGCTGTAATCACTGCCAAAGGTGCTTCAACAAAGTACTGAGTAAAGGGTCTGAATACTTATGTAAATGTAATATTTAAGTTTTTTTATTTGTAATAAATTAGCAAAAATGTCTAAACCTGTTTTTGCTTTGTCATTATTGGGTATTGTGTGTAGATTGAGGGGAAAAAACATTTTCATCAATTTTAGAGTAAGGCTGTAACGTAACAAAATGAGGAAAAAGTCTGAATACTTTCCAAATGCACTGTATACTGTATCTGTTTCACATGACAATGACTGTTAGGAGTTGCCAAGACAGTACAAACAGGTTTAATAAACCTCTTAAGGATTAGCCCCCTTTCTTAAATGTTTGCCTAAAAGGACATACCCAAATCTAACTGCCTGTAGCTCAGGCTCTGAAGCAAGGATATGCATATTCTTGATACCATTTGAAAGGAAACACTTTGAAGTTTATGGAAATGTGAAAGGAATGTTGTGGAATATAACACAATAGATCTGGTAAAAGATAAAACAAATAAAAAAACAACCGTTCTTTTGTATCTTTTTGTACCATGTTTGAAATGCAAGAGAAGTGCCATTATGTATTATTCCAGCCCAGGTGCAATTTAGATTTTGGCCACTAGATGGCATCAGTGGCTGTGCAAAGTTTTAGACTGATCCAATGAACCCTTGCATTTCTGTTCCAAATTTTGTATCAAGACTGCCCAAATGTGTCTAATTTGTTTGTTAATATATTCGTCTCAGAATAGGAGTGCTCATCTAGGATCAGTTTTCCCTTTTAGATAATAATGAATAAGATTATATAATGAAATGGGGGGGACCTGATCCTAGAACAGTACTCCTACGGAGATGCAGTGTGATGTAATATACAGTATGCCCAGAACAGTAAGTGTCCTCTAAGAAAGTTGCTGATTCAGCGAGAGACAGAGTTAATTTCAAATATGAGTAGTGTAATACTGTAGAGCAGGGATCATCAACTAGATTCATCTGTAAGACTATTGTTTGGTTGAGCAGATGGTCGGGCCCGAAAATAATTTACAAATAATTTATAGACTGCAAATTGACTACAAGAAGCCAAAACAGATGTACTTGACTAAAACATAATTTTCAAACCTTGCTTACATTTGTATATGATCACGTGTCTCTCTACTATGCATGAGAATACCTGAACAGATTTCCAAAATAAAAATCTCTTGGAGCTGCTCAGAAAATTGGGGGACCAAATATATAAAGAATATATATAAAGAATATATATATATATATATATATATATATATATTCTTTATGTTGGGGAACCCTATTGTAGAGGAACACCATCACACACCTTATATGAGGGATAGTGTGCCACATGTGCTAACATGATCATTTTGGTATGTTATTAGGATCCCCATTAGCTGTTGTGAAAGCAGCAGCTGCTCTTCCTGGGGTCAACACAAAACATGAAACATGGCATGATACAGAACATTAATAGACAAGAACAGAACTACATCAATTAAAAAACGTCACACACAGCCTACATATCAAAGCATACACACAGTATCTAGGTCAAATAGGGGAGAGGCGTTGTGCCGTGAGGTGTTGCTTTAGCTGTTTTTGAAATCAGGTTTGCTTTTCATTTGAGCATGGAGTTCCATGCAATAATGGCTCTATAAAATACTGTACACTTCCTTGAATTTGTTCTGGATTTGGGGACTGTGAAAAGACCCCTGGTGGCATGTCTGGTGGGGTAAGTGTGTGTGTCAGAGCTGTGTGTAAATTGACTATGTAAACAATTTGGAATTTTCAACACATGTTTCTTATAAAAAGAAGTGATGCAGTCAGTCTCTCCTCAACTCTTAGCCAACAGAGACTGGCATGCATAGTATTTATATTAGCTCTCTGATTACAATGAAGAGCAAGACGTTCCGCTGAGTTTTTGGCTAGCTGCAGCTTAACTAGGTCTTTCTTTGCAGGACTGGAAAATAATCAAGGTTAGACAAAACTAGAGCCTGCAGGACTTGCTTTTGGAGTGTGGTGTCAAAAAAGCAGAGTCATTCTTTATTATGGACAGACCTCTCCCCCATCTTTACAACCATTGAATCTACAAGTAATTTAGTCTCCTCAACTTGTTCAACAACCACACCATTCATTACCAGATTTTGCAGAGGTCTAGAACTTAGGGAATGATTTGTACCAAATACGATATTCAGGACCAGTTTATTACTGGCCACCCATTACAAAATTGACTGCAACTCCTTGTTAAGGGTTTCGGTGAATTCATTAGCTGTGGTTGTTGACACTTATATGGGTGAATCATCAGCATATGGACACACAGGCTTTGTTTAATGCCAGTGGCAGGTCATTGGTAAAAATAGAAAGGAGAAGAGGGCCTAGAGAGCTGCCCTGCGGTTCACCACACCCTACATGCTTTACAGTAGAGAGGCTTCCATTAAAGAAAATCCTCAGTTGTATTAGATAGATTGCCATATAGTGGATTCAGAGCTGAGGTTGAAAAGCCATAAAACATGTTTTCTCAACAACAGGTTATGGTCAATAATATCAAAGGCTGCACTGAAATCTAACAATACAGCTCCAACAATGTTCTTATCAATTTCTTTCAACCAATCGTCAGTCATTTGTGTCAGTGCAGTACATGAGCATGCTGAAAGTCTGATGTCAGATTGTTTACAGAGAAATAGCACTGTATTTGGTCCAACACCATTTTTTACAATGGTTTGCTAAGAGCTGGCAGCAAGCTGATAGGTCGGCTGTTAGAACCAGTAAAGGCTGCATTACCACTCTTGGTTCGCAGAATGACTTTGGCTTCCCTCCAGGCCTGAGGACAAATACTACCAGGTTTGTCATTATTGATCAATAACAATTTTTCCACCTCTCCGACACTAACTTTAGATTATTTATTTTTTTACATACAAATGCTATTCTTTAATTATTTGTTTTTTAATGCATGAATACAATGACTCAATGTTCATTTTTTGGCATTTCCTCACTTCATCACTGAAGTAATCATTAAAATAATTAGCAACATCAAAAGGTTTTGAGAATTGAATTTGTCTTTCTGTCCATAATTTCATTTAAAGTATTCCAAAGTTTTTTTCTATCACTATATTATTGATCTTGGCTTCATAATACAGTGTTATCCTTACATGTCACATATATACTTTACTGTAATTTAAAAATACAGTATTTTATACTTACACAGTATTTAACTAATTTAAGTTGCATGTACAACTGGAAATTCAAAGAATGTAAGACAGTATTCAAATACATTTGTCTCTTCCAGTATTATGTTGTGAGCCAAGAGGACACATGAAGGAAAATATGAGACCTTCCAAGAGGTACAGTAGCCCATATAATTGAATAGGATCTCTATGCAGTACGGTAGGCAATGGTGTAAATTACAGCAGAAATACTATTCTGATGACATAACATTGCAGTCGGACTATGCAGAGTCAATTACCTACAAATCATCTCGCATCCCAAATACTATTCATTATGGGAACAAGGCAAGTCGGCACCAAGCCTCGCTCAAACTGACCCACTGAAACGTGCCGCTGCACTTCAGAAGGCCAGGCCAGGGCGTTCACCTCTGGTACTGTAATAGGAATGTTGATTTGCCTGGTTAAAAAATAAAGAGACACTTGCTGTCTCAGTGAGATTAGGTTGTTGTAGTCTCAAATAGAGTAATCAGACTACTGTAGTTGACAGTGTCCATCAGAACCTAAACAACTCTACTACAGTACATGGCTAAGTGGCCGTTTCCAATGGGCTTCACTATCATGTCATAATAAAACTCACCCGTAGCACGCGTTCCAGCAGGTATATCTCACTTGTCACCCCCAAAGCCAATTCCACCTTTGGCCGCCTCTCCTTCCAGTTCTCTGCTGCTAATGACTGGAACGAACTACAAAAATCTCTGAAACACTTATCTCCCTCACTAGCTTTAAGCACCAGCTGTCAGAGCAGCTCATAGATTACTGCACCTGTACACAGCCCATCTATAATTTAGCCCAAATAACTACCTCTTTCCCTACTCTATTTATTTAGCTCCTTTGCATCTCTACTTTGCACATTCTTCCACTGCAAATCAACCATTCCAGTGTTTTACTTGCTATATTGTACTTACTTCGCCACCATGGCCTTTTTTTTGCCTTTACCTCCCTTATCTCACCTAACTTGCTCACATTGTATATAGACTTATTTTCTACTGTATGTTTGTTTTACTCCATGTGTAACTCTGTGTTGTTGTATGTGTCGAACTGCTTTGCTTCATCTTGGCCAGGTCGCAATTGTAAATGAGAACGTGTTCTCAACTTGCCTACCTGGTTAAATAAAGGTGAAATAAATAAATCACATAACAGAAATAATAGTCTTACACATCAGGAAAGAAAGTTCATATACATTTATTATAAACAAATGAGCAAATCTGATTTGGGCCTCATTTGGTTAGTGTTGAACTAGGTCACTATACACACACACACACACACACACACACACACAGCATGAAAAAATGCAAACATAACACACATACGGTGTGTATATGTTTTTCTAAAAAGTGTCAAAGAAAATTTTACTTTCGTATTTTTGAAAGATGTAATAAATACATTTTATTGCAACATTGATCAAGTTAACAATTCCCAATGGGTTCAGTAGCCTACTCTGAAATCATAGATTTCAATCATTGGTACCCACCAACATTTGATTTCTGGACACCAATTCATTCACTTAGTTTCTGATTCCAATCAAAATGTAAAAATGTCTCATTCTTGGATATTTTGCATACTGTAATACTGTCAGAAATAAAAATTATTATTAGCATTATATAGCCAGTGCATGCCAATGTGGTAAAAATGTTTCTAACTTGATACATTATTAAACATGGGTATGTTACTTTTTTGGAAAAGTAGCTACTTTGAGCAGTAATAGATATTTTGTAAGTGTGACAGCAAATCTTGCTATAACAGGGTTCGGAAAACAAACATACACACTCCTTAAAGACGTAGCTTAACAATCCATTATGGGTCTCTTCTGATCAGTAAACTAGACCAGACTAAAAAAAACAACAGTGAAACAGTCATCATCTCTCCCAGAGAGGAGAGGAGTAGGAAGTAGATGAGGGGTCCAAGATAATTGGCTGAAAAAACTAAAGGGGAGGAATGAACGGGAAGAACAGGAAACGAGTATTAAATACTTTCAATTATCACAACATGATCAATGATGCTCTTCTGATTAATCCACAATGAACATGAATCCTCATCTATAGATTGGATGGTCTCACGATGTTATCCTACCAAGTCTTGCTGGAGGAATGAGGCTATAGATAAATGCCTATAGGACTAATACAGTTACGGGCCAAATGTATTGGCACCATTACACTTTTCTTAAATAACTGAAATTGAAGAAGAAAAAAAAAAATAACACCCTCCCTACAATTAAACATGGGTGGGGGAGTTGCTTTGCTGCCTCTGGTACTGGGGGCCTTCAACGTGTGCAAGACATCATGAAATCAGCAGATTGATGTTCGACCCAGTGTCCAAAAACTGGGTCTCCATTGAAGGTGATGGTTCTTGTGTTTTTTTTTGTCGTTGTCTTGCTACATCAAAAAGCACCTTGAAATGGTTCAAGACGAGATGCTGGACTGTTCTGGAGTGGCCAGCGAAGAGTACAGATCCCAATCACATCCATAACCTACAGTGAGAGCTGAAAACAGCAGTTGGTGGAGGGCACCCCTCAAACATTGAATAATTAGAGTGGTTTGCTGCTGAAAAGTGGGCCAAATTGCCAGCAGAAAGGTGTAGCAAGCTCATTGATGGATACAAGAAGAGTTTATCTGCCAATAATTCTGTCCATGCCATGTCCTAATTTTCTAAATAAAAATTGTAAACTTAAGTTTACAAAAATAAAATTGTTCTGCAATGTTGAAAATCCAATAACTAAGTGTGGGGACCAAAGGCTTTTTCAAATTTTAACTTATTTTAGAAGAAATATGGAATGATTTCAGAAAAGTGCAAGGGTGCCAATATATTTGGCCACAACTGTATGTAAACTAAACGATGATACCCAACTCACAGTGTAGTCCTGGAGATGCAGGGCTGCTGCTACAGGGTTTCCACAGCGGGTCTGCAGGGGCCAAGATGACGAGGGAGGTAGGAATGGGGAGGAGGTGTAGGTGGCCACCTCCGCATCCAGACGTAGCTCCTTCAGAGGGGGGAGGCGCCGGCGGAGCAAGGCTGTAGCAGAACTCAGAGCACCGCTCTTTGGGAACATAATACTATCTGCAACAATACACGGTTATCGACCAATTAAAAAGATTCATTTATAAAGCCCTTTCTGCAACATCAGTCGTCGAAAACTGCTTTACAGTAACCCAGACTAGACTCCAAAGAGCAAGAAGCACAATCAGCTAGTACATACACTGACTTTGAGTCCTACCTCTGGGCTGGCTCAGGGGGACAAAAGCTGAAAGGTTGGTCAACCTGGTCAGATCTGTGGCTGCAGCTGTGACTTCAGGGATCTCTGGTGCAGAGGCTCTGTCTAACTCTGGATGCAGAGGGAGGAGGTGCATCGCCTCCTGTCCTGCTGCAGCACAATGCTCCATGGGCCCACCTCGCTCCAGAGATCTGGCCACAGGACTCTCCTGTTCGTGTGCTGGAGCTGCTCTGTGCAGCTTCTTGGCAGTTGAGAAGAAAATGACTGATTCTCTGTGTGGGGCTTGGTAGAAAGTCTGGAGTCGTCCTCCTGTGTTACTTTGCTTCTCCTCCTTCGTCAGCTGTTGGTCTGCTCGCGTCTCAGCAGGGTCTTGATCCAACACCACACCGTCTGTCCGTTCTTCCTCTTCAGTCTCCTTAAACAATGTCTGGACAATCTCCTGCCACACATAGACATGTACATGTTAGTCATTTATCAGACACGTAATCAGAGCGACTTACAACAGTGCATTCAACTAAAGTATGTAAATCCATCAATCGTGGCAAGTAAATGCTACCTGTTAGCCCCCCGTCCTCACCTCCTTGCATGTCTCCAGATCTCCGCTGTGGCCCTGGAGGCCCCTGAGACTGGGAGAGCCTGCGTAGGGGGTCCAATGGGCAGACAGGAGCCTCCTCTGAAAGAAGATGGCTCAGTGAGTTAGAGCATCCATGGTGCTGGCAATAACAGGGATGTGAATTTAAGTATGCTCCCTCTAATTCTCTTCCTCCCCTCCAGCAGGACCTGAGCTCCAGGACTATGCCTCAGGACTACCTGGCCTGATGACTCCTGACTGGCCCCGGGCCACCTGGTTGTGCTGCTGCTCCAGTTTTAACTGTTCTGCCTGCGGCTATGGAACCCTGACCTGTTCACCGGATGTGCTACCTGTCCCGGACCTGCTGTTTTAGACCCTCTCTTGATCTCTCTACAGCACCTGCTGTCTTGACCTCTGAATGATCGGCTATGAAAAACCAACTGACATTTACTCCTGAGATGCTGACCGGTTGCACACTCTACAACCACTGTGATTATTATTTGATCCTGCTGGTCATCTATAAACATTTGAACATCTTGAAGAACAATCTAGTCTCCACCCGGCCACCCCTCAAAGCCTAGTTCCCCTCTATGTTCCAGCCTTTCTAGGGTGTTTTTCCAAGCCACCGCGCGTCTACATCTGCAATGCTTGCTGTTTGGAGTTTTAGGCTGGGTTTCTGAATAAGCACTTTGTGACATCTGTTGATGTAAAACGGGCTTTATAAATACATTTGATTGATTGGGCAACAAATACTGAATGTTATCACTTTAGTGTTGACAGTTTAACCATGAACATAAGAGTCAGGGGTGTACTGTAACATACTGACCATGGACATGGGCTGATGCCTTGTGTCAGGGACCCGCTGGGGTGTCCACTTTAAGGCAGGGGTCAGGCTGACTGATGTCACTGAGGAGAGGGACAGACAGATAGACATAAGGCAGACCAAAGAGGAGAGGGACAAACAGAAGAATATCTGGTTGAGATTTGGCAATAGAAAAAGGTAGAATATGACCAACGTACCCATAGGTTCTCCAGGTGCTTCAGTGTGCCACTTTGTGATAGGTACTCGCTGTGCCTGGAAAGGTAAAGCACCACAGTGAATCTTGTGTCACTCATCCAGAGGGTGGCTGCTTGTTTCATGCAGCACTAAGGTGACATAACAAGTAGGCACATGAGGAAGTAGGATGGTAATGAATTTTACAAGGTGTAATATGCAGAAAAATGCTCTGCTATTTCCTGGTTGCTAAAATTCTAATAGTTTGCTTAAATTTCAGTTTGTGACAAAACAAGCTGTTCTTTTGCAAAAACAACAACATTGTACCATCTGTGAAATATATTTTCCATAAGTATTTTCAGCTGTCAGGGTTCATGCACTCATTCATAGATGGAATTTCATGACTTCTCAATTACTTCTAACCAAATTTCCATGACCAACAATGAAACCTTTATGTAACAGCACGTATAAAAAGAGTAAGAATAGTGTGGTACCAACACTGGGAGGCTGCTCTCTGATCCCATGAACCATCTCCTGTCTTTGAGCAAGGCACCTCCCACAAAGTAGAATACCTGTTAGGCAACTGTATAAAACACGTGGTCAACCCTCGTCGGGTCCGGAAAGCTAGTGGGTGTGCAGGCTTTTGAACAAGCCCTGCTCAAACAGGTCAGAGACAGTTTATCAAGGTCGGTTGAGCAGCTCATTTCTAAAATGTGGTTTGTTAGAAGGGCACTGGAGGATGGTTGACCACCCTCGATGTAAAACATTGCAACATTACAAGCAAATACGCTTTGCCTTTAAATAATTCACACATTTAATATATTAAAATATCAGATGGCTATGGTAGGCTGCAAATATTCTAATTCAACTGAAGCAATCCCACACATTTTCTTCAGTCATATTTAGCTAAACTACCTTAGAAGTGTTTCCTTTGCAGGCTGACTGGAATATATTGAGTTACAATGCCCCATACATTGGATGCCCAAATCATCTGGAAGGATCTAAAAAACACGTTTTGAATCCACATAATCCAAAAAACAGGCTACATCTAATCTCGTTTGACGATTCACAAATTATTATTTAGATTCACATGATTCGATTCAAAGCGATTGAACCGAATACCCAAATAATATAATAGCTTAGTTTATTTTTGATGAAACGATTATAATCTAAATTAATCATATGAATCGTTCAAAAAAAGTAAATCAACTTCGCATGGCCTTATTCGCGAGTGTTGTTTGGAAAGTTTTTTGGGACTTTGACGAGATGACGAAAACATTTATAACTTAACAGTTAACCAGAGGGTACAAGATGTGTTTTGAATTGTCTTCCTACCTAGTTAGCCTGTTCTCTACCATATTTTATAGGCTAGGCCTACCTGCTGCTGCAATGTCCGACTGGCGCTCTCTCCTTAAGCAACCGCCCACTCGTCTCCCACACATGTGATGCGCGCAAACACAGACGCTCTGAAGTGTCATGCCAAGCCTGGCTGATATGTTGATTTTTATTTGATGGTTAAAATATTGAAAAATTGTTAAATAAATTACATTAAAATACATTTAATTTCGATGACTTCACGGATTTTCTAGTTTTCCAAAACTTGAAAACACCATTATAAAATGCCATTACTTTTCCAGGACCATTCAAAACCCCGCTGTTTGAAGCTGGTGTACAAAACCAAAAGCAAACGACGCAAAAACGAAATTTAAGAATGGGAAGCATAGAAAAGTTGCATATATAACTGATCTACCGCTTATTAGACTTGCTTTCATTGAGAAAGACATGATCTATAACTAACATTTCTATGTAGATTTGGTCAAGTTGTCCAAAAAAACAATCACATATTGCAGCTTTAAAATCTTAATTGAAATGTATAATGTTGTTTCCGCCCTGGCTGGAGCAGCTTTATATGTGTTTTTGTTATTAATAAATCAAATCGATCAAACGGTGACTGACAGTGTAGATGTAGGTGCCCCTGCCAGATGGACAGGCAGAGGTGCGCTGGGGTGTGGCCCCCAGGGGTCTCCCAGCCTTCACCTCTTCATTCTGCAGGATGCTGCCGAGGGCTGCAGCATCTGGGAAGAACTGAACACTCCGTACTGGACCTGGAACACAAACAAGGTTACAGACTTAATAGTTTGACCGTGTTTTTTCTTCTTTGCTGTTTGAAGCTATAAAACTTCTTTAAAAATTCATTTTTTTTGCATTATGATTAATGAAGCAGTGATCTATTGCTGGGATTTCTAAGTTTTGTTTCTTAAATGTTTTATTTTTTAAAAACTTGCCCAAAGATAGGATGTGTCCACTAGTACTACCACTGACCTGCAGAGGCTGCTGTCTTCTGGTGACTCTTCATGACAGACACTCTCTGGGGCTGGAGAGAGTAGCTGACCCCTTCATCCTGCAGGATGCTGTTGAGGGATGAAGGCTCAGGGGAGAACTGAACAGACTTTACGGGACCTATAAACAATACATGCACATACAAGGTTACAGACTTGCTAGCCTATCCCAGCTTCCCTAGATTGAGCCGGAGTAGGGGTTTGAATAGGCTGGCTAATCAAACTCATTATGTTTTTTTAAAGGTGCTACATATAACATTTCCACCCTCTAATAGCCCTAAACGTTAACATTATATCAGTAGCACATAGACCATTTATTTGCAGCAGTAGGAAAGTTATACAAATCCATCTGGGATGTGTCCAGTAGTACTACCACGGACCTGCAGAAGCTGCTGTCGTCTGGTGACTCTTCATGACAGATACACTCTCCAGCTCCAGAGGGTAGCTGACCCCGTCTATGTCCTTGTGTTGAATTAGGTCCTGTCAGGAATGTAAAGTTGTCTCCGGCCCTGGGCAACATCCTGCAAACTGACGGGGTCAGCTACCCTCTGGAGCTGGAGAGGGTATCTGTCATGAAGAGTCACCAGACTACAGTACATTAAACATGTCCACCTGTAAAATGTACACAACATGAAGGAACGCAAATTCACAAGAGAAAAATTTAATTAAAAAAATACACTGACCAGCAGAGAGCGCTGTCTTCGGACCATTCTTCATGATGGACACTCTCTGGGGCTGCGAAGAAAAGAACACCTCTAGTTAGTTAATAGGCAAACTGATGGACACGAACTCAGACAGTTCATCAGTACCAATTGCAACAGGCAACCTCAAACATTGCTATGGCATTATTACAGAGGGTAGTGCGAACGCCCTAGTACATCACTGGGGCCAAGCTTCCTGTCATGCAGGACCTCTATACCAGGCGGTGTCAGAGGAAGGCCCTGAAAATTGTCAAAGACTCCAGCCACCCTAGTCATAGACTCTTCTCTCTGCTACCACACGGCAAGCGGTACCAGAGCGCCAAGTCTAGGTCCAAGAGGTTTCTAAACAGCTTCTACCCCCAAGCCACAAGACTCCTGAACATCTAGTCAAATGGCTACCCAGACTRTTCACCCCCCCCCCCCCCCACACTCTCTGTTGTCATCTATGCATCGTCACTGTAACTCTACCTACATGTACATACTGCCTAACTAACCGGCACCCCCCCCGTATATATCGTATTTTTTACTGCGCCTCTTTTATTACTTGTTACTTTTATCTCATATTCTTATCTGTATTTTTTGAAACTGCACTGTCAGTTAGGGGCTCGTAAGTAAGCATTTCACTGTAAGGTCTACCTGTTGTATTCAGCGTATGTGATTAATGCAATTTTATTTAATTTGAAAACAAACAAATACCAACTCACTATAACCGACCCAAAATCCCTGTACCTCATTCCACAAGACAACTCACCATGTTGTTATAGGCTTGTGTAGAGGGACGGCTGGACATAAAGACCCTGGCTGCACTGATTCCCTCATTCTGGAGGATACTACGTAGGGCAGAGGGGTCAGAGTGGAAGGTAGCCTCCACACTCCCTGGAACACACACAGTACAATGGAACACATTTTCAATTTCAAAAAGAAAAAATATGAAATGAAGAGCCTAAGCAGAGAAAGATTGGGGAGAGAGACTATAGTAGGCTACTATGCCTAATATTACTAGAGAGAGAAGCTGAGGATGTTGGAGTTCTTTACTGTTACCACACCATCGGTAATAAAACCCCTTCTCACCAGCGCTACTACTTGGTAACTGCCCAGGCATGGAAGGATCTTTCAAGCTGAGCATGTCAAAATGGCCCCCACAGGCTTCCGTACTGAGGGCAGTGGGCTGGGCTGAGGCAGTGGAGGCACTACTAAATGAGAAAGCACTGGACGAAAGACCTGAGCCAAGAGCAAATGAACTGGGAGGTCTGGAAAGTTGTCCCAATCCAGGTACGTGCAATAGATTATCTGAAGAAGACTGGGCCTTTCCTTTTGGATGTTGAGACAAAGACATGGAGGTGGCAGCACTGGGAGCCTGGGTTTGATGAGGCTTCACCGACTCTCTATTTTGCTGTGACAAGATGCCGCCAGGCCCTGGGCCTGCTTTTCTAGCTGCCAAGTGTAGTGTTGGGAGTTGAACAGCAAGCTCTACTGTTGACTTTGATTGGGCCTTGTTATGAGTTGCTGGGATGCTACTGGGCAGTTTGGCAGTGGTTGTTGTGGGTCTTGTTTTTAGATGGGCAGCAGTGCTAAAAGTACTTTTAGGTTGGGTTGGTTGAGCACCAGCCCTTTCAGTAGCAGCCAGCGGTCCCCTCTGGTTCTGTGCCCCCATTCGGTTTGCCTTGTGATTAGAGAAGTTGAAAGGCACAGGCTTGGTGCTTGGTTTCATCCTCTTGGCTTTACCCTAAAGGAAAACAGAGATACACATAAACTAATTATTATTTAGCACTGACAAGTAGTGCTTTGGAGACATATATTCAGGGCAGGTTTCCCAGACTGAGATTAATCCTAATCCTGGACTATGAAGCACTGTTTAATACCCAGTGAGTCTGCTTTTTAGTACCGGAATGGGCTTAATATGGGTCCTGGAAACCAGCCCTTAGTGATGCAGTCGATTGAGAAAAAAGATGCTCCTTACCGCTAGAGAGTTGTCCTCCCATCTCTTGTGTGACAGTGTGAAGTCAGAGGGAGTCTTAAGGGGCAGGGACTTGGCCAGCACTGGCAGCCTGCTGATGCCCAGCGGTTTTATAGTGAGTTTAGGACCGTTGTCTGAGGCTGCTGCTGGGTCCTTGTTCTCAGGCCCCAGTTTGGAAGGATGGCCATGGGGTACAGAGGGGTGTTTGGAATGGTGGGGTACAGAGAGGTGTTTGGAAGGGTGGGGTACAGAGGGGTGTTTGGAAGGGTGGGGTACAGAGGGGTGTTTGGAAGGGTGGGGTACAGAGGGGTGTTTAGAGCCTGGCTTTGTGTCTGCTGTCATTCTGTTGAGACTGGAGAGGGACAGTCAATGTAGAGAGTGTAGACATACGTTTCAGGCAGTGTATCCACAGTGTTTTTAAATTCAGGTTCAGCTATAGACAGCGGCCATTAATCATTAGGGAGACGCAACCACTTAAATAAAGCACAATAGACAAGTTGTGTTCATACTCTGTAGGCCTACCTTGAATGGTCGTTCAGGATTGTGTTCTGACATTGCTGACGCAGTACTGGAGAGGAATCCATGTTGGCTCAGTCAGGGGTTCAACAATGTTCTGTAAATAACTAACCTGAACCAAATGTTTGTAAACATCATTCAGCATGCTGGCTAACACAGTTGGCAAGAGAGCATAGATAGCTACGCCTTTTAGAGACAAAAACAGCAACAACATTGACGCAGTGCTCAATTGCTTTGCTGTAGCTAGTTAACTTAATTTCACTTGAATACAGCAAAGAACACATTGCAATCTTCTAGCTAATTCCTTAAAAAACACCACAAAACGTTGAACAATTTAAACGGTACTGCTAGCTTGCTAACGTTACTTGATTCATGATATGACAATATATCAAATCTTACTTTACTCACATGCAAACTTCAAAATAGTGAACTGTTTGCTTGCTTCCAAAAATGTATTCTGTAAATTTCGAAGAAAATATTAAGAATATCCCAGACTTTGCTGTTATCACCCCCAAAAAAACCCTCAAAACTTCCTTGACATGCGTCAGTTTGTAAAAAGCACGTATTTTCATTGGTTAAACAACAAACACCATAAGCCAATCGCTGTGAATGTTTATTCTGCGGCCATATTTCCTTTGACCAATCAACAACAAGCGTGTAAAAACAACTCCATGGAAACGACGCATGAAGCTTCACCACGTGATCTATTGCAGAAACGTTCCATAGGCACAAAAAACTTTTTTTTTTCTCAAATTTTGTGCACAAATGTGTTTACATCCCTGTTAATTAGCATTTCTCCTTAGCCAAGATAATATATCAAGCTGACAGGTGTAGTATATCAATAAGCTGATTAAACAGCATGATCATTACACAGGTGCACCTTGTGCTGGGGACAATAAAAGGCCACTCTAAAATGTGCAGTTTTGTCACACAGCACAATGCCACAGATGTCTCAAGTTTTGAGGAAGCGTGCAATATGCATGTTGACTGCAGGAATGTCCACCAGAGCTGTTGTCAGAGAATGTAATGTTCATTGCTCTACCATACGTTGTTTTAGAGAATTTGGCAATACGTCCAACCGGCCTCACAACCGCAGACCGTGCACGTGTAAGCACGCCAGCCCAGGACCTCCACATCCTGCGGGATCATCAGACAGGGAAGGGGGTGCTGTAATAAAGCCTTTTTGTGGGGGAAAACTCATTCTGATTGGCTGGGCCTGGCTCCCCAGTGGGTGGGCCTGGCTCCCCAGTGGCTGGGCCTGGCTCCCCAGTGGGTGGGCCTGGCTCCCCAGTGGCTGGGCCTGGCTCCCCAGTGGGTGGGCCTGGCTCCCCAGTGGGTGGGCCTGGCTCCCAAGTGGCTAGGCCTACGCCCTCCCAGGCCCAACTATGGCTCCACCCCTGCCCAGTCATGTGAAATCCATAGATTAGTGCCTAATTTATTTATTTCAATTGATTTATTTCCTTATATAAACTGTAACATAAGTAAAATCTTTGAAATTATTGCATGTTGCGTTTATATTTCTGTTCGGTAAATAAAGTACTCAAAAGTTTAGTATTTGGTCCCATATTCCTATAATGCAATGACTCTACAAACTTGTTGGATGCACTTGCAGTTCGTTTAGGTTGTGTTTATTTTATTTTTTGTGCCTAATAGAAATTTATGGTAAATAATATATTGGGTCATGTTGAGGTACATTTTATTCTAAATAAGAATATATGTTTTTAAACATTTCAACATTAATGTGGATGCTACCATGATTACGAATAATCCTGAATTGATCGGGAATAATGACGAGTGAGAAAGTTACAGAGGGCCAAAGATCATACCCCCAAGACATGCTAACCTTTCACCATTACCGTTAGCATGTCTTAGCATGTCTTTAATGCATACCTCTGAGATTTTTTGAATAAATTGTTAAACAAAATCTCTTTTTGTATTTGTATAAGCAATTGTATTTGTATAAAATCATTTCAAATTTTTTTTTGCATATAATATAGCTCAGTATTTGAATAATTTATTTTATACAGCCCAACTTGTAAGTCGCTCTGGATAAGAGCGTCTGCTAAATGACTTAAATGTAATTATTGCTCATCTTTATCAAGGGTGTCAATCATGTCATTCCCACTGTATTATTGTATAGTGGTATTTGCAATAAATCTCTCCTGTAATTGTCCTTTTTGGTCAGAAGGTGTCTCTCAAACACTTTTTTGAACACCATTAAATTATTATAGTATAAAAAAATATAGCAGGATAATACCTTGAATTTGTTCTTAATTTCGTCACACAATACACAAACACTGGGAAGATATAAGGATTGGGAAAATGCAACGTCTACATAGTTTACACACACACAGGGTAAGCACCTGGCCCCCGAGCTTACATTTCTACATGTGGGTAAAGTTTAAACTGACTCCGGAAACAGGAAATAAAGAGACCACAGAAGCTGTTTGCATTCATTTCCACTCTACAAATCACTCTTCTCTGTTTTCATATTGTACCCATTTGGTAGAGAGTACTATCCATGTTTTATTAATACCACTGTCTGTCTGTCTGTCCACCTGTCTGTCCGCATTTCTGTCTGCATGTCTGTCTGACATTGCAAAGAGGGAGAGAAGAGAAAAAACTAGACTCATTTAGTAAATATATTTACAGAATTCATTTTGTGAGAGGAAAGAAATCTTCATCTTGTGATCTTTGAGAAGAAATTCTCAACAACAAAAACAAACACTTGTGGTCATTCTGTTCTTCATTAAAACATGGAGACTTGCTATCAACATACCGTGAGATGCTGTGATGGAATACTATTGATATAATACATTTACTACCAATGATGCATCTAATTGTTTACTACCAACTTGGTGGGAGAAGAATATTTAAATGACTAATGTCATGTATCTTGACGATCCCATCCATGCTTTTCCGTCAACTAGACAGAACGTTCACATTGACACCACCTAAAAGATGAATTCATACTCGCTCAAAGTCTTTCCACCTTTTCCATTACAAAATCCACAAACAAAACACAGTTGGTAACACAGTTTTCCCTTCTAGAGGAGAAGAACCATATCCTCTCAGGGGATGTCCATGCCTCCGTTAGAGGTCTGTGAGAGACGTCTCTCTCCTTCACAGCCTAACCCTGTACCACTGCTGTCCACGTTCTCCTTGCTCTCATCATCCTGCTCCTCTGACCGCTGTCTCAGACGCAGGCCGGGATCTCTCTGAGACGGCATCTGGAAACTGGAGAACGAGCCTCCAGAAGATCTCTTCTCTGAATGGAACCATTCCAGCAAGAACAGGAAACAGAAAAACACAAACATTTAGCCTCCTGTACTGTTTTTTGGTGGACAAGACCACATTGTAACAAAGTATATCTTGGTAAATTATTCATAAGTGATGATTGGTGAATCTGACATAGTCATCTTGTTATGAACGAGAACAGTGGTTGTTGGCAGGTAAATCATCAGTGTACCTTAGGTTTGAAGCTACTGTGTCAAAGACAAGAGGGATGCTAGAGCCCCGGGGTTACAGTAGAAAATATGATGAATAACACAGAAATGCACTAGTACGTCTTATCAACGCTATGCTTAAAGAAAGAAGTACACTAAAATGAGGTTGTCAAAACCTAGTTGCAACCTCACAGAGAAAGAGTGACATTTCTCACGACCTTTAGCATACACCTACTACAGTACAGTAGGTCTGCACATCGCATGTCTTATTCGCTACCTGCTCTTTGTGCATAGTTAAATGTCAAACCACAAGGAAATGTGTGCCCACTCAAGTGACCTCATTAGATCACACGATGCTGAACACTTGACAAAATGGCAACATTTCAATGTGCGTGACATACCTCCTGGTCCGACTGGACGCATCAGCCGGTTCATCTGAACATTCCAGTGTTTGACATTGGTGCTGGCCTGGCGAAGCTTCCTTTGGGCAGCCTATCAGAACACAAGGGAGATTGAAACATATGGAACAAATTCACACTACAGATATGTATAAGGCTCTACTGGATAATTAAGCCCAATCTAAATATCCAGTGTTGTTGTGAAGGGAAGTAGTAAGTGTGTTGATAACGGTAGGCTACTCACCACAACGTCCTGGTCGACCCGGTGTCGGTTGGCCCTGACCTCCTCCAGCTGCCGCTGGGCCTCCTCCAGAGCCCGGGTCTTGTTCTCCATCTCTTGCCGCAGCTCCTGCTTCTCTCTCTGGGTCTTCCGGATGTACTCCTCCTGCTCATCCTGGAGGGCCATCAGGGCCTTCATCTTCTCCTCCTCCTCAGACAGCAAACTGGGCAATACAGATTCAAGGTTTTTTAGAAAGATGGCAAGTTAAAATGCACAGGGCATACAGTAGTCAGTAAATATAGCATGATTTGCTGGAGATTTAGAAAGAATTCGGTATCACTGCATTTAAAGCCAAGTTATTACAGGCATGGACAAGCCTATATTCTTTATGATATCTTTGCCATGTCTGAGATTCTTTGTGAGCTTTGACAAGCAGGGAACTTAACGCTTGGTATTATATGCAGTGCTCACAGCCAGAAAGGAAATTAATCGAAGGACACGTCAGATCATTTATTTTTTTGCATGTAAGATTGAGATAGAGCCCATGCACACCCTGTCAACATATCCAACATATCGTAGCTAGACAACTTCCTCTGCTAAAAACTCGACTTCCTCAGGAACTAACGCAACAGCCCACCCTTCAACACTGATCAGCTTCTCACCACCATCTGTCTCCCTGTGGTATGCTGTGTTCATTAAAAACACATGCAGCTTATACATGCTAAGTGGATGCGTTTTCACATGCCAACTGCTAGCCCTACCTGAGCCTGTCTATGGAAGTGAATATGTTTGAAGAAGAATACTGTGTGTGTGCGCATGCAGCACCCTACCCAGTCTGTGCGTATCTAAAGACCTCTTCGTCCTGTCTGGCCTTGATCTCCTGGTGCAAGGCCTCCTCCAGACTCGTCTGCAACCCCTCCAGCTCCTTGATCCTCTTCCTCTGCCGCTCCGCCTCCTCCTCCTTCAGAATCATCTCTGCCTGCATGCTGGCCCGCGACTGGAGAGACACACACAGCATAGAAGATCTAGACACCTAGCCCAGCGCATCGTGATCGGCATAAACAGTGTTACTATACACCCTGTCACCCACTCCAAATCTGAACCAACCATCCTCCACAGTACACAACACAACCGCCACCCTCCTCCTCCTTGACACAGGTAAGCACACACTCAAAACAGAAGGTTCTATACACTGCCAAAAAAGGCAGTTAGATCTTGGATCATAACTATAGCGGATCCCTTTTTGGTGCTATATAGAACTTGTTTCAAGGTTATATAAAAGAACCATGCTCATAAGTTTCTCATTGGAACCTTTATGGTGCTATAACCACACTCCTTTCTTCCCTTCACCGTCTCCCCCTTTCCTGTCATTAGCTGTCCTCACCGCCTCCCTCCTCTCCCTCCCTGTCCTCACCGCCTCCCTCTCCTTTCTTCAACACCTCCTCCCTCCTCCCCTCCCTCTCCTGTCCTCACCGCTCTCTCTCTCCGTCCTCACCGCCTCCCTCCTCTTACCTCCTGTCCTACCGCTCCCATCCTTCGTCTCACCGCTCCCTCGCTCAGCTCTCCTGCCTCCCTGTCCTCACCGCCTCCCTCCTTCCGTCCTCACCGCCTCCCTCCTCTCCCTCCCTGTCCTCACGCCTCCCTCCTCTCCGTCCTCACCGCCTCTCTTCCTCTCCGTCTCACCCCTCCCTCCTCTCCCGTCCTCACCGCTCTCTCCTCTCCGTCTCACCGCCTCCCCCTCTCCCTCCCGTCCTCACTCCCTCTCTCTTCCCCATGCCTCCTCTCTTTCTTCTCACCTCCTCCTCCCTCCTCTCACTCCCTCTCTGTCCTCACCGCCTCCATCCCTCCTCTCCTCCCTCTCTGTCCTCACCCCTCCCTCTCTCTCCCTCTCTGTCCTCACCGCCTCCCTCCCTCTGTCCTCACCGCTCCCTCCCTCCCTCCCTCTCTGTCCTCACCGCCTCCCTCCTCTCCCTCCCTCTCTGTCTACCGCCTCCCTCCTCTCCCTCCTCTCTGTCCTCACGCCTCCCCTCCTCTCCTCCTCTTGTCCTCACCGCCTCCCTCCTCTCCCTCCCTCTCTGTCCTCACCGCCTCCCTCCTCTCCTCCCTCTCTGTCCTCACGCTCCCTCCTCTCTGTCCTCACCTCGCTCCCTCCTCTCTGTCCTCACCGCCTCCCCCTCCTCTCTGTCCTCACGCCTCCCTCCTCTCTGTCCTCCCGCCTCCTCCTCTCCCTCCCCTTTCGTCCTCCTCGCCTCCTCCTCTCCTCCCTCTCCTGTCCTCACCGCCTCCTCCTCTCCTCCCTCTCTGTCCTCACCGCCTCCCTCCTCTCCCTCCCTCTCTTTCCTCACGCCTCCCTCCTCTCCTCCCTCTCTGTCCTCACCGCCTCCTCCTCTCCCTCCCTCTCTGTCCTCACCGCTCCTCCCTCTCTGTCCTCACCGCCTCCCTCGCCTCTCTGTCCTCACCGCCTCCCTCCTCTCCCTCCCTCTTTGTCCTCACCGCTCCCTCCTCTCCCTCCCTCTCTGTCCTCACCGCCTCCCTCCTCTCCTCACCTCTCTGTCCCTCACGCCTCCTCCTCTCCTCCCTCTCTGTCCTCACCGCCTCCCTCCTCTCCTCCCTCTTGTCTCACCGCTCCCTCCCCTCTTCCTCTCTGTCCTCACCACCTCCCTCCCTTTGTTATCGCTTCTTTTCCACCGTCTCCCTCTCCCCTCCCAGTCTTCACCTCCTCTGCCTCGCGGAGCTGCACCTCCAGGGCCTGCTGCATCTCATCATGCTGCTGACGCCTCCTCATCTCGTCCTGCTCCAGGAGAGCCTGGGCCTGCCTCTGTGCCTCCTTCAGGAGCTCCAGCTCGGCCAGCTTACGCTCTTTCTCCTCCTGGAGGGCCCGAAAACGTTGAAGCTCCTCCTCTTTGGCCAGCCGCCTCCTCTCCCGCTGCTCCCTCTGCTCCCTCCTCTTCAGCTTCAGGTCCTTGTGGAGAGAGGTCTTCCCTTCAGTGAGTAGACGGATGGCTGTCTGAATGGCTGTGGGGAGGGAGGGGGATAGGCTGTAACAAGTTGTACAATAGTACTTCCACACAGGGTTCACATTATATATTCACTCTTAGAGGAGCCTAAAGTCTATTGGGAGTGAATGCATTATTAGTGGGAGGGGTCACTGAGTAGAAGAACATGTCCCACAGACCTGCTGTCCATTCCTGTCTCTGCTTGGTGTCTGAGGCACTCATCTCATAGGTCTTGGAGAGAGTTTTCAGACAGAACATACACCTCTTCCCATCTCTGTCTGGCAGCACCTCCACACAGCAGTCCCCGTCCAGAGAGATGTTTCCCTGGCGCTCCTTGCGGTCCTCGCTGGTGTAGTAGGCCAGGGTACCGGGCCTCAGGGTGAACCAGCGCTCCTTCCAATTCCTCCTCAGCTGACCCTTCTTCCAAAGATACCCCTGGAGGCGACAAAGTCAACACACACATTATTGACATAGAACAACATATCACTGACACATCCCCTTTAACCCTTACCAATGTTTGTAAATCTTTAAGGTGGTGGCAGCAATATGGTGGAGGATACATCACTACACAGCTTATACACTCAGTTGCCAGTTTATTCGGTACACCCATCTAGTACCAGGTTAGACCCCCCTTTGCCTCCAGAACAACCTGAATTAAAATGTTGCTCAATTGGTATCAAGGGACCTAACGTGTGCCAGGAAAGCATTCCCCACACCATTATACTACCGCCACCAGCCTGTACTGTCGACACCAGGCAGGATAGGGCCATGAACTCATGCTCCTTACGCCAAATCCCCACTCTATGCCATCATCATTACGCAACAGGAACTGAGATTTGTCGGAGTAGGCAAAGTTTGTGCCCTCTGGAGCCACTTCTTCTTGTTTTCAGCTGATAGGAGTGGAACCTATCAGCTGCAATAGCCCATTTGTGACAAGGACCGACGAGTTGTGCGTTCTGAGATACCGTTCTGCTCACCACTGTTGTACTGTGCCGTTATTTGCCTGTTAGCTTGCCCGATTTTTGCCATTCTCCTTCAACCTCTCATCAACAAGATGTTTTAGCCCACAGGACTGCCGCTGATTGGATGTTTTTGTTTGTTACACCATTCTCGGTAAACCCTAGACACTGACGTGCGTGAAAAGCCCAGGAGGCTGGCCATTTTTGAGATACTGGAACCGGTGCATCTGGCACCAACGATCATACCACGCTCAAAGTTGCTAAGGTCACTCGTTTTGCCCATTCTAACATTCAATCGAACAGTAACTGAATGCCTCTATGCCTGTCTGCTTTATATAGCAAGCCACGGTCACTTGACTCACTGTCTGTAGGAGTGAACCATTTTCATGAACGGGGTGGTGTACCTAATAATCTGGCCACTGAGTGTACATATCCCTTCAGACATGCTAACATCGAGATTTTATGTCCAAGCGGGAGGGATAGGGAGCGATGTGGGACCGGCTGAGAGATAGACAGACCATACTGCTCTATTGTTTTCAGGTAGCCTACCTCTTTGAGGACATCACCAACTATCTCCCTGTACACCTCCTCTATGGCCATGCTGGTGATTCCCTGGTCCATGCCTCTAGTTACCTTCCCAGAGTTCATCATCTCCAGGAAGGACCAGACAGTGAAACCATTCTGCTGCACTGTATCCTTGGAGATGAAGTCCTCCAGCTCCACACAGTTGAGCTCAACACTCATGGCCATACACATCTTCTTGAGCAGGTATTCCACCTGAACAAATAAAGTGTGGAGCACAAATATTTGGCATATAAAAAGACATTGAAATGTATATTGTGGTGAGAATGGTTGCCTTTCACTTGTTTTGCCACCAGTGAAATGTATTGTTTTTGATTGATAAGGTAACCTCCTCCATTTTGTTTTTAGTGAAACATCCTTGACTGCTGGTTCTCACGCAGAGGCACTGTGCCCTGCTCTAAAAGCTGCCTGTAGCTTATCATAACAAAAAAAAAAACAGACTACAGGAAACCAGAAGCTATGTGACATGCAAGCCCACATTTACTGCGCATAAAGCCACCACATTCAGTGGGCAAAGAAACACTAGTGGACCAAAAGTCTGCTATTTTTTTCAGAGGTTTGGCAGGTAAATACTAGGACAGGATGGTGAAGTTGAACTCACCTCATCTGGGACCATAACCAGAGGATATTTGTCCTCTGACAAAAAGTTAAACAGGCACCATAGACTAAAGGCATCTTTCCCTGGCAACACGTTCTTATTGTCCTTCCCCGGCTTGTAGTTCTTCTTAGCAGTGAGAGTCCAGCAAAGCTCATCTACTTGTTCCTTGACAAAACTGCCCTCTTCTACCTGTGTGCAGGAAACATAATCCACACAACGTTGAGTGAGATTAACAAAAACATAAACTCAACTATTGCCATGATGGTACAGTACCATGTTTACAGATCAAACTAGGGTGTGTCTGTGTGCATTTCATTACCTTGTCCAGTATGTATTTGTTGAGGTAAGGCATGTACCCCTGGCTGGAGACCGGTCCATCATCATCATCCCTGAAGTGTTCTTCCAGAGCCACTGGGTCGTGGGGGATGGACAGAACCGTACACAGGTTATGGGACAGAACCTAAAACACATGGACAACAGGTAGATATGGATGAGTTTGAACAAATACTGAACGTAACAGACGTCAATATTAGTATCTGGCCAAGATCCGTTTATAAACCTTGTGTTTTAAAATGTAAATTGTGTTTGGTTTTGAGGATGTGTGTGAGTGATAGAGTGCTCTTGATTATGGTTACTTTTTAAGTAATTCTTTTAAGACTTGTCTCTGTCAGACAGAAAAAACATTAAATACTTTGACAGTTTAAAAAGGACCTGAAACACAAAAGCTGAATCATTGCAGTATTTTAGTCTTAGAGGAAACGTGTATAATGTACCCATCACGTCAGAATACAGGCGAAGGATATAGTGAAACTGCTGACCAGGCAGTGATTTACTCAGTCAAATATCTATTGGGTTACTTCAAGAGAGCTTCTTGTGTTCACACAACAATGTCCAACTGCCATTTAGACCTTCTGAAGAGATTAAGGATGCTCTCATGAAAAACAATAATAAATGACTGGACCTTACTGAAATAGAAGTTGAGCGATATCTATCTTATTTTGAGAGAGACTCAGTAAACCCGTGTAGTAAACCCGCCCTCCAGGACACCTACACCACCCGATGTCACAGGAAGGCCATAAAGATCATCAAGGACAACAACCACCCAAGCCACTGCCTGTTCACCCCGCTATCATCCAGAAGGCGAGGTCAGTACAGGTACATCAAAGCAGGGACCGAGAGACTGAAAAACAGCTTCTATCTCAAGGCCATCAGACTGTTAAACAGCCACCACTAACATTTAGTGGCCGCTGCCAACATACTGACTCAACTCCAGCCACTTTAATAATGGGAATTGATGGAAATTATGTAAAAATTTACCACTAGCCACTTTAAACCATATAATGTTTACATACCCTACATTACTCATCTCATACATTACTCATCTCATATGTATATGTATATACTGTACTCTATATCATCTACTGCATCTTGCCATCTTTATGTAATACATGTATCACTAGCCACTTTAAACTATGCCACTTTATGTTTACATACCCTACATTACTCATCTCATATGTATATACTGTACTCTATACCATCTACTGCATCTTGCCTATGCCGTTCTGTACCATCACTCATTCATATATCTTTATGTACATATTCTTTATCCCTTTACACTTGTGTGTATAAGGTAGTAGTTGTGGAATTGTTAGGTTAGATTACTTGTTGGTTATTATTGCATTGTCGGAACTAGAAGCACAAGCATTTCGCTACACTCGCATTAACATCTGCTAACCATGTGTATGTGACAAATAAAATTTGATCTGATTTGATTAGATCTCAGCCTTCATTTTCTGACACATCATCACCACATCCTGTCTTCACTCACTCACCCCTCTGCTCACAACTGAACCAAGGATTTTATTGGGATCCCCATTATCTGTTGCTGAAGCAGCAGCTACTCTTCCTGGGGTCCACACAAAACATAAGATATGACAAAATACGGAACATTTAACTACACACATTTTAAATAAGCACAATGGAAACATAAAAGTTCCTCTGGACAGTTACACGCATACATACTGTACACTGGTACATATACATGTGAGTTATTTAGGTCAGACAGGGGAGAGGTGTGTTATGAGGTGTTTCATTTTTTATTTATTTTTTAAAACAAATGTTGCTGTTTGCTTGAATAATTTGAGATGGGAAGGAGTTCCATGTGATCATGGCTCTACATAATACGGTGCGTTCCCTTGAATTCATTCTGGATTTGGGGACTGTGACTGGTAGGTTATGTCTGTCAGAGCTATATGTAAGTTGATTATACAGGGAAGTTTGAATTTACAATATTTCTCACAAAAACAAGAATGAATGCAGTCAATCTCTCCTCTACTTTGAGCCAAGAGAGACTGACATGCATACTGTTGACATTAGCCCTCTTTCTACATTGAAGGCCAAGACGTGTTGCTCTGTTCCACACCAGCTGCAGTTTTTCTAGGTCCTTATTTGCAGCACATGACCATATCATCAGGCAATAGAGATGATTCGATAAAACTAGAGCTTGAAGGACTTGTTTGGTCGACTGTGGTGTTTAAAATAAAAAAGCAGAGCATCTCTTTATCACAGACAGACCTCTCCCCATCTTCACAACAATTGAGTCAATATTCCTTGACCATGACACTTTACGGTCTCAGCTGACACCAAGAAGTTCTCTCCCCTCAACAGCCACATCATTCATTACCAGATTCAGCTGAGGTCTAGAACTTAGGGAATGATTTGTACCAAAAACAATGCTCTTAGTTTTAGAGATGTTCAGACCCAGTTTATTATTAACCACCCATTACAAAACTGACCACAGCTCTTTGTTTTAGGGTTACAATGATTTCACTAGCTGTGGTTGCTGACGTGTATAATGTTAAATCATCAGCGTACATAGACACACAGGCTTTGTTTAACAGTAAAAGGCCCTAGAGTGCTGCCTTGCGGTACAGCACTCTTTACATGTTTTACATTAGAAAAGCTTCCATTAAAGAAAACCCTCTGTTCTATTGGATAGATAGCTCACAACCCATGATTTGGCAGCAGATGTAAAGCAATAACACTTAAGTTCTCTCAACAACAGTAAGTTATGGTCAATAATATCAAAGGCTGCACTGAAGTCTAACCGTACAGCTCCCACAATCTTCTTATTATCAATTTATTTTAGCCAATCATAAGTCATTTGTGTCAGTGCAGTACATGTTGAGTGCCCTTTTCCATAAGCATGCTGAAAGTCTGTTAATTATTTTTCAAAAAAGTTGCTAAGAGCCGGAAGCAAGTTGATTGATCGGCTGTTAGTACCAGTAAAGGGCGCTTTACCATTCTTGGGTAGCGGAATGACTTTAGCTTCCCTCCAGGTCTGAGGACAAACACTTTTCTCCAGACTCAGATTATAAATATGACAAACAGGAGTGGCAAACACAGCCCGCTATCATCCTCAGTAGCTTTCCAACTAAGTTGTCAATATGAGATGGTTTCTCACACTAATTTCACAGAATTTAAAATTACAATGCTTTCTTTCATTATTAGATATTTTACGCATGAATATGTTGGCTCACAGTTTGTTGTTGGCATTTCATGTTTGAGTTTGCCCACTTTGCCAATGAAATAGTCATTAAAATAATTGGCAATATCAAAAGGTCATGTGATGAATGAGCCCTGTGATTCAACAAAACATGGAGTTGAATTAGTCTTTCTGCCCACAATTTCATTAGTTTCATAATACAGTTTCTTCTTATTTCTGTTCAGTTTAGTAATATACAATGCTCAACTTTAAAGAACACTAAGACCTGCGTGGCCTGGGGACCTTCAGCCTCTATGAACCTGACTCCCTGGTCTCTAGACTCCCATACTCCAGACCAGTCTGCCAGTGCCAGCATGACAGGGATAAGCCTAGTCACGAGGTTCTGATAGTGAAAGCCAGGCCAGGAGCACATGGCTGAAACATGGAGCTCAATGGAGGAGAGTGGGACTGGTCCTACACCATGTAACAATATAGCCTGGTCCGAGGTCTGTTTGTGCTCTGGCATGCTAGCACCAACACACTGGCACTCAGGTTCATATCAATAAGCACTGAAGATGTACGTGAACTGTAGTACAGGTGGCGATGTGGTGACAAGTTCTATTCATCAGCTCTCTGGTCGTGCTCAGTGCCACAGTACCAATTGCACTGCATGTGGTGACATCATGGACCAGCCTGGTCACAACTTGGTGATGAGGCCTTCCATTCACAGAAACGCAGAGGAAATCGTAACTCTCCAACTCACACACTGCCCCTACTGTGCACTATTTCACTATCATCAGTGTTGTTCTCCCACCCCATGGGAAAAATATAGTTACCACTGCGAGCCCTATTACAACACTAAAACAATCAGCTAATACACAGAGCATGTGCCATGAAGGTTTGCTCAACCAGGAAATACACCTAATCAGATGAAGATTAGCAGAAAATCTACCACATATCATCTAGCAAACATATACAGCATATCAAGTTATTCAGGACCAGTTCTGCTCATCTTCACAAATGTCAAAAGGATATTTTTATTGACCCAGATTACTATATATTATTGGATGACTCCAGCTACCCCAATAAAGATCCTCATGAGGTCGGAAATGAGAGAGCTGGGTGCCTTGGTTAGAAGACGGTGCCCCTAAAACATGGGGCCAAAACCCTTAGTAAAATCCCATCAATTTTGGCAAAAATTAATCCAGGTGCTCACCTTGAGTTGAGACTTGGACACTTTCCCACTCTTCTCAAGATCCAGAGCAGTGAAACCATACCAAATAGACTTGAGGAGCTCTGAGCGTAGGTCCATGTCTACAGCAGCATAACTTTTTCTCTCTCTCCCTCCCTCCTCTCGATACATGCCCCGACGCTGTGATAGCCTCTTGAGCCACCCACACCCAGTAGTGCTTTGACTGTGGGGCCCTGCTGTGCTGACTGCACTACTAAACAGTTGCGCCACCTGCTGGCGGGGTATTGTAGTGTAAGGGTCCAATAACAGAGACTGACGTACTCCTTTAATATAGTGAACAAAAATATAAACGCAACATGTATAGTGTTGGTCCCATGTTTCATGAGCTGAAATAAAAGATCCAAGACATTTTCCATACGCACAAAAAAATTATTTCTCTCCAATTTTATGCACAAATTTGTTTACATCCCTATTAGTGAGCATTTCTCCTTTGCCAAGATAATCCATCCAACTGACAGTGTGGCATATCAATAACCTGATTAAACAACATGATCATTACACGGGTGCACCTTATGCTAGGGACCCCCAACGTTGTTTTAGAGAATTTGACAGTATGTCCAACCGACCTCACAACCACAGACCACGTGTAACCACGCCAACCCAAGACCTACACATCCAGCTTCTTCACCTGCGGGATCATTTAGCAGATGCTTTTATCCAACGCGATTTACAGTCATGTGTGCATGCATTTTATGTATGTGTGTTCACAGGAATCAAAACTACTATCCTTGCGTTGCAAGCACTATGCTCTACCAACTGAGATAAAGAGGACCATTCTGTATGTGAAGTCTCGTTCCCCAGTTTGCCAGTGCCACTTTTCGGTATCTGCAGGAGAACAATGTCAGTCACACGCTGGAAATACGCCAGAACAACACTGCCATTTGGCACATATTTGCTGTTGAATTAAATGGGCAAATGAAATAGTCACAATCCCCCTGGATTATTTATGACCCCATACTATACAGGCCACACATTGATTTATGAATACAAGCGATGGCAGGTTGAACGTCAGGGGGCGCTCTGGCGAGAGATAGGTGAGTGTACAGAGCAAATTGACACTAGGCTGGTAACTAACTACCTGTTAGCAAGAACTCATTAAATGTTTGATGTCCCGAGCCAGCCACCAGAAGAGGGTGACGTCGCTGCAAACTTTCAATACAGACTAATGGATGGATTATACGACAGTATTGACAGATGCATTAGGAAAATCCAGAGAGCTAAAGTTAGCTATCTAGCTGACGCTAAACCAACTAACTAAACCAGTTAGTTGGTAACCACAGTTCAATTGAATACAACTTTATTCAACCCTAGGGCAAATGCTGACTGTTGTTCATAGCAATACATGACATTATGTTGTGTGTGTATATATTTACAGTGCATTCGGAAAGTATTCAGACCCCTTCCACATTTTGTTACAGCCTTATTCTAAAATGGATTAAAGTATATATTTTTTTGTCAGCAATCTACACACAGTACCCCAATAATGACAAAGTGAAGAAAACATTTTAAAAAATGTTTTCCAATTGATTAAAAGTAATAATAAAAATTTTTTTTTTTACTTCAGTATTCAGACCCTTTGCTATAAGACTTGAAATTGATCTCCGGTGCATCCTGTTTCCATTTATTATCCCTGAGGTTTCTACAACTTGATTGGAGTCCATCTTTGGCAAATTCAATTGATTGGACATGATTTGGAAAGGCACACACCTGTCTATATACGGTCCCACAGTTGACAGTGCATGTTGGAGCAAAAACCAAGCCATGAAGTCAAAGGATTTGTCTGTAGAGCTCTGAGACATTGTGTGGAGGCACAGATTTGGGAAGGGTACCAGCAAAAATGTCTGCAGCATTGAAGGTCCCCAAGAACACAGTGGCCTCCATCGTTCTTAAATTAAGAATGATAGAGGCTGCTGTGTTCCTGGGGACCTTCAATGTTTGGAACCACCAAGACTCTTCCTAGAGCTGGGCTCCCAGCAATTCTGAGAAATCAGTGGAGAAGGGCCTTGGTCAGGGAAGTGACCAAGAACCCGATGGTTACTCTGACAGCTCTCCAGAGTTCCTCTGTGGAAATGGGAGAACCTTCGACAAGAACAACCATCTCTGCAGCACTCCACCAATCAGGCCTTTATGGTAGAGTGGCCAGATGGAAGCCACTCCTCAATAAAAGGCACATGACAGCCTGCTTGGAGTTGCCAAAAGGCACCTAAAGGACTCTCAGACCATGAGAAACAAGATTCTCTGGTCTGATGAAACCAAGATTGAACTCTTTGGCCTGAATGCCAAGCGTCACTTCTGAAGGAAACCTGGCACCATCCCAACAGTGAAGTGGTGGCAGCGTCATGCTGTGTGGATGTTTTTCAGGGACTGGGAGACTAGTCAGGATTGAGCGAAAGATGAACGGAGCAAAGTACAGAGAGATCTTTGGTGAACCTGCTCCAGAGAGCTCAGGACGCTCTGACTGGGGTGAAGGTTCACCTTCCAACAGGACAACGACCCTAAGCCCACAGCCAAGACGATGCGTGAGTGGCTTCGGGACAAGTCTCTGAATGTCCTTGAGTGGCCCAGTCAGAGCCCAGACTTGAACCCGATCTATCATCTCTGGAGAGACCTGAAAATAGTTGTCAGCGACGCCATTCAACCTGACGGCGCTTGAGAGCATCTGCAGAGAAGAATAGGAGAAACTCCACAAATGCAGGTGTGTAACGCTTGTAGAGTCATATCCAAGTAGACTTGAGGCTGTAATCGCTGCCAAAGGTGCTTCGACAAAGTACTGAGTAAGGAGTCTGAATACTTATGTAAATGTGATATTTCCATTTAATTTTGAATACGTTTGCAAAAGATTTCTAAAAACCTGTTTTTGCTTTGTCATGGGGTATCCATTTTAGAATAAGGCTGTAAAAAGTCGAGGGGTCTGAATACTTTCTGAATGCACTGTAGATGGATGGTTAATTGCTAGATAGATGTGGTTAATAGTTAGATAGCTGGCTAGATAGACATGGTTAATGGCTGGCTGGCTTGCTAGTGGTTAATGGATAGATAGTTAGATAGTGGAATCCCTACAGTACCATGTCTAAATTAGTGCCTTTTGTGTTCCTTTTGATATCTTCAGTAGAAATTGTGCACCAATATTTAATTTTAAAAGCCTGTCAAATTATATGAAGTGCCCTTTTTAATATAGACCTTTTTATTTATATATATATATATATGAATGAAGGTTTGCCGTTGTGCCAATATTGAGCATTTTGACATAGACCTCAGTTAACCCTGTTACTTCCAGTAAGATTTTAACCCACTTAATTCCTAAATGTCTCCAAGTTTCACCATCATTGTAAAGCCCTCGTTATTTTGTTGCTTTGACAAAGCCATTTCTTAAGATTATTTAATGTGATTTGTTTAAGTCTGTCCCTCCCATTTTAAGGTCAACCCTGTTACGTGAACTGAACTCAAATTTTAATATGAAATAATTTTTTCAGAAAGAAACATTGAACATCTCATTTCCAAATCACAGAGTTCCAGCAGGTGAGCTGGTTCTACTGTTTGGGGACATTTTCTGGTGTTTTGTGGTGGAAAACTGAGCGGGTAGAGCATAATACGTCAATCCTGTTACCCAAAGATGGACAGGCTAGACATGTTTTAACAATTTCATTTTTTTGTGTGAAGCTTTTATTCAATTTCCACTCTGTTGCTCACAACAAGCTTCCATTCCCTGTCACAAAGGGATTTATGGCTGATTTTAAGAAGAAAGACACAAACCCTGTTACTTTTATTTGGTACTTTAATAGGTACTTACTCTAGCCTTTTTATTTTATTTTTTTACCTTTTGGGATGGGAAAACATGTTTGTTTGTTTTTTATGAAGATGATCATGTGCTCTTTTATAACAATGTTAAAAAACAACAAAATCTGATGTTATTTTTGACCAAGTTACACTTCTCCAAAGGCACTGAATTGGGTGGAACGACCCAGTAACACTAATGGAGACAGGAGAATATTCATATAGAGCTCGTCTTCCAAAGTAATGTCATGAATGGGTACTACTGCCCCAAATCAAATTCTGGTTTCACTTCATATTAGGAGTAAAATGGAGAACATGAGTGCATTAGCAGGTTTGCTATTTATCAGGGATTTGCGTCAATTCAAATCTGGTATCAGGACAAAATTCGATTGAGTCACCGAATATACTTTAAGTATTTTTATTAAACTCAAACGATAAATGGTAAATGCAATTTTCGTATATACGGGTTCACTGTAACACCTCGCAGGGTAGAACAGGGAACTGGCAGGATGTAAGTAAACCGCTGTTCTTATACTGTGATAGACGTAGTTCCAACCCGTCTGTTGGCCTATCACAGTAGAGGCTGAGCGTGGTTTAAACTTGCTCAGCCTGTCGCCAGCGCTCAGGCTGTTCCCAGCCTCTTGGCGCTCCTTGGTGTCCGGCGCTGTTGCTGTGTAGATTACGCTCCCACACCCTAGAGACTGGGGCCAGACAGCTCTGCAACATTGTTTGAGCTATTTGCACCTGCATAGAAAGCATACTGTTCTCGCTCAAGGTTAACCACAGCTTCTCAGCACACTATCTGGGGCACAATGTTACTTTCAGCACAGACACCCAGGCGCCCAGGCCAACAGTTGCTAATATTCAATCACGTGATGTAGTATTGGGTTATAGTGCAATAAACACAGATCCTCACATATTAAGGAAATTACTTATGTTAAAGTATTTTTATGTTCTAAAGAGAGAAGATGGAAGTTGCTTAACAACAAATGGTTTGGGTCAAAAGGAAAACGGATGTTGATTTTTATATGGATAGTGTTCATAAAAAAAGAAGTTATTTCTCTAACACATGAGCATATAGTCCACACTTCCTTGGTTGTACTGTATTCAGCTGAATATTGTACTGTTGATTTTCACCTTTAACTCCTACTTCTATCTCAGAATCGTTTCACACACTACCTTTGATCTATTGGTACTGCTAGCAGTAGAGCTATCTAATAATAGTTCATTTTGTGCAATATTTTACTATTCTACCCTATTGTCAATGTTGAGCAGAATCGGTTGAATCTGCTTGTCTGACTCATATCATGTAAGCTGTTAATTTGACTCCTTGAGGTGTCTTATAAGCACCCATTTTGTGCTTGTTTTTAAGGGAATGTAAGTGTAGTTCGGGAATGAACCAGTTAGTGAATTAAATTGTTCACAGAATAATGGTGTTATTTTTGTTACATTGTACAGATGTGTGCTATCCAGTGTACATGTGAGTAGTTGTATTAAGATACCTGGGTACACATGATAAATGTATAGATTATTATGACCACTAATAACACTGATACATTTTTTAGGCTCTCACCATAGAAGTAGAATGAATAGCACGGGCGCCTAACCCTGGCAAGTTGACTGGTAAACTCATGGGTACACTTGCAATGACTGCCCGGTATTGTGATGCAATCATTTCCATGGTATTTTGGAATGTTCTATTACTGATGCTGGATTGCCATGGTAATGTAGAATGTTCATTCAAATTCTATTGAAAAGAGGTCAATGGAACTCAACCAAAACAATGGAAATGTCTTGCAAACGCATGAGGGAAAGATCCCCAAACACCTCATGGCCCCCCAGCAAAATGAGCCTAGATTTAGGCTGTTGTTTATATGTGTATTTCACACTATGTTGAGGAATAAAATCTGAGTATAATGCTTGTATGGTTGTCAACCTCAATACATGTTCATGTTATTGTCACCAACTGCATTAGAGTTAAATGACTGACTGGCAGAAACAATTTCTCTATGCTAGCTATGCTACCAGTTAATACAAATGGGAGTTATCATTTAGCTGTCACATTTTGATTTGAAGAAGTACTGGTCACAAAAAAAATTTGATTTGAAGAAGTGAACCTGGAAATGGACTTCTTCTAAAACAGCCAAATATATCCAAATCGGACTTTGTTAACCACATTGTGGGCATGTTACAATACATCAATCATTGTTATATCAGTTTTGTTGAATGTGCGCTAATCTGCCGTACTTCGATTCCCCCACGGTCTGTGTTCCATTGACCTCTTTACCACATGTTTTTTTTTGTTTTTTTGTAATGTCAGTTGACTCAACAAACAGCACAGATTGAAGGGTACACTTCCTACTGGCATGAGTTCACTCAAAATGGCTGCCAGTCCACCTATTATGCCATCATTGACTTGAATGGAGATGCCCTTTCTATTTCTGTTCTCTCACCTTTCAGTGATCATTGGTTATGGACAGGTACCATTGTGAAATGTGACTACCCAAGCATGTATTGCCATTTGTTTTGTAAAAATACTGATGGTGAAATCATATTTTCTAGATGAGTTCACTTGAGAAGTTGACTCTATTTCTACTTTAGATGAATGGAGAAACAGCAAAGGATCAGTCCTTAAACCTTAGTGTGAATTGCTTTCATTACTGGTTCATGTAATGTAGTGGTGTCTGCATGCTTACCATGACTCAGTACGAGACAACGAGCTGCCTTGTGGATGAAAGCAATATCTGGCATAATACATTTGAATGCTGAAGATTAATATGAAGCCTCTACCAAAATCACAAAGCCTTTGAACTTTGCAACCACTTATCAAGGATCGTATGTGATTTGTTAGTTGTTCTTGCTACAATGTAATTGTTCTTTCTAGGTCTGCACTCTTAACTTTACATTATCTGGGGTTGGGACTATATTACATGGCATATAAAAAGTCCCTTTTTGACATGGCGAGGTAATTCTGACCTCTCGAAAGAACTGTTACAGTTATCTAAGCGCCAGACGAGAACGCATCTACATATAGTCACTCTTAGTGATTATGTGCGTCAAGGATTATTCCACGGGACTCAGGTGGCAAAAAGAACCATCATTGGACAGCGCACAGATGATTTCTGTGAGCGCTGGTGTGCCATCCTGAACAAATGCTCTATTGATTTAATGACATTAATTGTTTGACCAGTTGAAAAAGGATTTTAGTGAAATGGATAACACGATTAAAGACAAACGCACAGCTCTACAAATAGCTGTTAATGATGATGGCATATTCAATGAACTGATGAAAACTAACCAAGCGCTCCAGGACAAGTTGTCTACAGAAATAAAGGAACTTAAAATCAAGAAATTCAACCAAGACAAAAAAAAGACAAGGCCGAGGATAAAGTCTACTTCTGAGAGAACCCTGACAAGGGAGTCCTGCTCCTCCTCTCCATGGCAGGCGCAGGAGTGACCGCTTACTTCGATCCACCCCTGTCTGATCAACACTCTACAACCAGCGCCTCATCGGCTTCCAGTGGTCGTTTTTATTCAACGAGAGACTGGACGGACGAGAAGCGGAGTGGCCGCAGGCACGCACATCGACGAGATGCCGCACCGACGGGGTAAGAAGAAACGACTATCAGAGGCAGAGGAGACCGTTCACACGGTCCAGAACCCACGGGACTGAGTGTTTTCAATTTATCAAGCAAGATATAGCCCTGCCCATGTCTCTTGCTTAATAAAGGGTTATCTTTTGTGCCTACGACCCAGTGCAACGACTTTGATGTTAAGGTAGACATGTTTAAGTTTTTTAGAAACATCCGTTTAAGGGAATACTTTAGCTCCCCTGATCCTGATATTTCTATTGAACCGTGTATATGCTCACCTGCACATACTCTGACTCCTTTTAGAGGCAAGAGTTATTATACCTCCTACCAATCGCAATCACTCTATCGAGACATATTGTAGACTTGTTGAAAAAGATGTTGCGCAACTCCTTAAGAACAAACAGGAGTCCAAATCTTTCCACAATTTACATAAGGATAAAAACACGCGTTGCTTGATTTACAATCCGATACCTCAGTCCTTATCGTCCTGCTGACAAGGGTGGGTCGTGTTGTACTTATGGATAGGGCAGCTTATGTAAATGAGTGTCACAGACAGCTGCTTGATAACACCTTTTACAAGAAACTCAGAAGTGATCCACTTCTCAATTTCAGAATACTATCTTAACTGTCCTAGATGGGTATTTGGTGTGGTCAGATAACAAAAAGAACATGACTTTTTGGCTATTCAACACCCAAAAATGGCCACTTTTTATACTTTGCCGAAATTACATAAGAATGTTACTAAACCTCCAGGCGCCCTATTGTAGCGGGCATTGATGCAGTAACGGCCCTCTTTCTACTTTTGTTGACTTTTTTATTAGACCACTCGCAGAACAGCTCCCTCCTTTGTAAAGGACACAGCAGTATGATCTCTATCATAGAATCTCTTGATCCTCTCCTGAGAACACATTGTTAGTTACTTTTGAGTTGAGTCGTTATACACTAATATTCCTCACGAGGCGGTATTAAGCTAGGAACATTCTTCTGCAACGTGACCCCAATAAACTACCTTCCAGTGAATGCATTATAACATTGGCTGAAATAGTACTTACACACAACTATTTCATGTTTCTAAATGATTTCTTTATTCAGACAAGAGGTACTGCTATGGATCCCCATGGCTCCTAACTATGCTAATTTGTATGTTGGTTACATGGAGAAACAGTCTATTTTCAATCCTCTCAAAAATGTTTTCTTCCTAACATCATTATTTGGAAACGGTATATTGATGATATTTTGTTCTATGGAGGTGATGTAAACAGCTCCAGGCGTTCCATGATTTTCTTAACTCCTGTTCTGAACATATGAGATTTACTATGCAATCTGATACACGTCAAATCAGTTTTCTTGATCTTCTGATCTTGTGTAAAATAATGTTCTATACACTGATCTTTACAGGAAACCTACTGATCGTAACAGTTTGTGAGGGCTGACAGTTGTCACCCACTCCCTTGAAAAATAGTTTGCCCTACAGCCAATTCTGTCGAATCAAAAGAATTTGCAAAAACAATCAGATTTCGACAGAAATATGGCTGAGACGCAAAGAAAGTTCAAGGAGAGGGGGTACAAAAATGATCAGATTAATAATGCCATTGAGAAAATTCAAAACAAAACGAGACATGACCTTTTTCAAGGGCAGTCTCGCAAAAAGACGCATTCTTGCATTTTAACTACCCGCTATTCAAAGCGCTCTGACAAATTAAGGGAATCGTTCACAAACATTGGCATATTCTAAATCCGATGATAGTCTCGGTAATGTGTTTTCTGACCTTCCCTTGGTCGTATTTCGCGGGCAAAATCTCCGAGACCAATTGGTACACTCTGATTTAACCCCCCAAGATATTCCTGAACAACGTCTATTTGCGCCCTATTGGATGGTAATTATAAGTGTAATGGCTGTGCCCAACAATGGCACTTATAAATGCAGATCCTTCAAACATCCACAAACAGGGACATCGATCCAATCAAATTTATTACGTGCTCCACTAAGGCAGTTATTTATCTCATAACTTGTCCTTGTGGTAAAAATTATGTGGGTAAAACAAAGCGTGAATTAAAAGTACGTATCTCAGAGCATCGTAGCACCATTAGGTGCAAAAACTTGACCTACCCAGTTCGGCCCACTTTTTGGAGGCAGGCCACTCGATTTCATCTTTGCGTTATATTGGCATCGAACATGTCACCCTCCCTAGGAGAGGGTGACCTTGATAATTTATTGTTAAGACGAGAGGCTGCTTGGATATTTAATTTAAAGACCCTTGCTCCCTTCGGTCTTAATGTGGACTTTGATCTGAAGCCATTCTGTGATTGTTGTGATGATTGTTGTGACTTTCCATTGTGGTTGTTTGTAGGCTTGTGGCCTTAGTGAGTCTATGATCGTATGTTATCCATTTGTATTAATTGTATGTTGCTCATTCTATGCCGTTTATTATGAGTAATTAACCAATGATATTAGCCACTGTTGGCCATGATTACAGACACCTGTGTGTCTTGACACTATATATAAACGAGTCATCCCGCAGTGTCTGTGATTGTACCCTGATGAAGACAGCTTGCCTGTCGAAACGTTGGTAACTAAATATTTTTGCATCTGAGCTCCTAGAGTGTGCGGCTCTCCTTTATTTTCTAGTTTTCTACTCCGCTAGCCAGCACCTCGCCTACATAGGTGTGCGTTTCTTTTTCTTCTAGACCAGTGTAAATGTGACTACCCAAGCATGTATTGCCATTTGTTTTGTAAAAATACTGATGGTGAAATCATATTTTCTAGATGATTCACTTTGAGAAGTGTGACTCTATTTCTACTTTAGATGAATGGAGAAACAGCAAAGTCCTTTAACCAGTCCTTTAGCCTTTAAACTTATGTGAATTGCTTTCATTACTGGTTCATGTAATGTAGTGGTGTCTGCATGGCTACCATGACTCAGTACAGACAACGGAGCTGCCTTGTGGATGAAAGCAATATCTGGCATAATACATTTGAATCTGAGAATTTAATATGAAGCCTCTACCAAAATCACAAAGCCTTTGAACTTTGCAACCACTTATCAAGGATCGTATGTGATTTGTTAGTAGTTCTTGCTACAATGTAATTGTTCTTTCTAGGTCTGCACTCTTAACTTTACATTATCTGGGGTTGGGACTATATTACATGGCATATAAAAAGTGTTTATTATGTTGTGGGTCTCAACTACCTCATTCATAGGGCCATGGTAAATTAATTTACTACTTATAACACCTATCAAGGCACTGCACAACTGGAAGTCCATTGGAAATGTAAAGTGAGAAATGTAATATCTTGTAGGTTTTAGAAGTCTGTGTCCTTTTGTGGGGCCAGGGAAATGTTTCTAGACTATTCTGTTGTTCCCAGTTTATCGCTTGGCCACAGTGCTCGACCTGAGCTGCCCTGTTCTCATATGCCTCCCTCTCTCCAGGTAGGCTAGAACATGGACACAGGGATCGGTCAAACTTTGTCTGTCTGTAGTGGCGTAACTAGGCATCCCATGATTTAACTTGTAACATATGGTCTTGAATGCAATTTATTTTAAAGCAATTTGTGTGACAAAATGCATTTAATTTGTGTGCACTACAAGGCCTACAATTTTTATGTTTTCTTCAGAAAATGTCCTACTCCACAGGTCTCTTGACTCATGTTTGCAAACTTGTTACAAGAATGTTGAAAAACATGACCGAAGTTGGACTGACTGATGCTTGAGCATGAGATGCCCTGGTTTGTTCAGACATGGTGGAATGTGCACCAGTAGGTTCACCTCGTGTGCCATTTGAAGTCTGTTCTTGAAAAACATACTTTTTTGACGAACAATAATGGAACGATGTGGGTTTCTGCACGATGACCACTGAATGTTCTTTAATGAAGAGAGGGATTTGCAGGTGGGATTTTTTTTTTTGAACTGGGTGAGGTTTCTTACACAGCCCATTTATATTTTTATATATATATATATATAGTTCAGTCTTTGATCTGCTGCAATGTTCAACATTTCATCTGGTTGTAGAGCACAAGTTGTTTTGATCAACTTGTGCGACTAAAACAACTGATTTCTGTTATTGATTTAACTTGTAGTTGAAAATTGGTATCACTTAATAACTTCATTCAAACTTTGAATTTGAAATGCCATTGCTATGGAATTTACTGCCTCCAGTTGCTATAGCTAGTGGTAGAGCCGACTCCAAACTAATTGATTCCTCGATTCCCATTCTCCTATGATTCAGTATTTTTGCAACGAAGGAGACTGAGTGGTTGCCATGGTTACTTTAATTATGCCTATACTGTTCAGCAGCTCAAATCAGCAGGATGGGGAGCGGGGGAATTTCTATTAAGAGGTTTACCATGGGATTTCTGAAATAATGATTATGATCACATTTCCTCAATGTAAATATTATGGGGACACCTGTACATTTGGCAGCCAAGCATGAGTTATCAGTGTAGCCTTGTCTAGACATGACTTTGAAAAACTGTATCTTCCCGTCTTTAAAAAAATAAATAATAATAAATAAATCCACTCCAGGCTTCCGTTAATTGAATGAAATATAATTACAGGGCAGTTTGTAAAAACTAAACCTTTGTGAATCGTCCACGGGAATAACGCACATGCTTGGATAATAATTACATAAACATCTCAAGTAATAGTATCCCCATCCGGAAAGGGCTGTGTAACACTGCAAAGGATGGGTTTATCAGCATAGTGCACCGCATAATCCCATGTGATCTGTCAAGGCTGTGCACAGCAGAATTATGACTGAAATATTCTACTTCCTACACACCACCTTCTATATTCATACAAAATAGGCCTTGTTATAAGTTGATAAGCATCATGCTAATGCCAGTTCTCTCTAGAATGCAAAATGTCTTCTTAGTAGGACTCTGCAATATTGAGTTGTTGTGTAAGCTATGCGTAGAGGTTTCAGCTTGTTTTGGGAGTCGAGGAAGAATCGACTCCAACCACAGGAGTCTGAGTCGACTCCAAAAATCATTGAGTCGTTCACACCTAGCTTTAACTAGCTAAAGTGTTAAGTTCAATGTTCGGTTAAAAAAAAGGTTTGAACCCCGGTGACACCAGACCCATATTTAGTTACGCCAACTTTTAGAATTCTAGACATTCACTGTCACACGACATTGTTTAAATATTCCCCATGTAATGTTAATGAGGTAACATGGCTGCCATAGAATGTTGAGGTGTCATGTACAGGGCTGTGAAAAAGTATTTGCCCTCTTTCAAATTCTCTACTTTTGCATAATTTTGATACTGAATGTTATCAGATCTTCAACCAAAACCTAATATTAGATAAAGGGAACCTAAGTGAACAAATAACACCAATGACATTTATTTCATAAACAAAGTATACAACACCCAATGCCCCTGTGGTACAAAGTGCCACCTTTAAGCTGCAATGATTCCAACCAAATGCTTCCTGTAGTTGATCAGTCTCATGTCACTATGGAGGAATTTTGACCCTCTCTTCCATGCAGAACTGCTGTAACTCAGCGGCCATTTGTGGGTTTTCAAGTATGAACTGCTAATTTCAAGTCCTGCCACATCTCAGTTGGAATTAGCTCTGGACTTTGACAAGGCCATTCCAAAACTTCAAATGTGTGGTTTTTCAACCATTTTCATGTAGACTTGATTGTGTGTTTTGGATCATTGTCTTGCTGCATGACACAGCTGCGCTTCTCCTTCAGCTCACAGATGGATGGCCTGACATTCTCCTGTAGAATTCTCTGATACAGAGTAGAATTCATGGTTCCTTCTATTAAATCAAGTCTTCCAGGTCCTAAGGCAACTAAGCACAGCGGTAATTGAGTGTACAGGGGCAATTACTTTCTCACACTGGGGAATTGGGTGTTGCAAAACTTTGTTAAATATTTGTAAACTCAGGTTCCCTTTATCTAATATTAGGTTTTGGTTGAAGATCTGATAACATTCAGTACCAAAAATAGAGAAAATTAGGAAGGGGGCAATGTAAATGCATGATAATGCAGAAACCTCATTGGCCCAACTCTTTAAATACATGTCTCTGACCAGGAAGGAGACGCGTTCTGTCTCCTAGAGTCGAACGAACTTTGGTGCGGAAAGTGCAAATCGATCCCAGAACAACAGCAAAGGACCTTGTGAAGATGCAAAAGTATCAATATCCACAGTAAAACGAGTCCTATATCGACATAACCTGAAAGGCCGCTCAGCAAGAAAGAAGCCACTGCTCCAAAATCGCCATAAAAAAGCCAGACTACATTTTGCAACTGCACATGGGAACAAAATTTGTACTTTTTGGAGAAATGTCTTCTGGTCTGATGAAACAAATAGAACTGTTTGGCCATAATGACCATCCTTATGTTTGGAGGAAAAAGGGGGACGCTTGTAAGCCGAAGAACACCATCCCAACCGTGAAGCACGGGGGTGGCTTCACCTCCTGCAGCAAAGCATCATGCTTTGCTGCAGGAGGGACTGGTGCATTTCACAAAATAGATGGCATCATGAGGGAGGAAAATTATGTGGATATATAGAAGCAACATCTCAAGAAATCAGTCAGGAAGTTAAAGCTTGGTCGCAAATGGGTCTTTTAAATGGACAATGACCCCAAGCACACTTCCAAAGTTGTGGCAAAATGGCTTAAGGACACTAAAGTCAAGGTATTGGAGTGGCCATCACAAAGCCCTGACCTCAATCCTATAGAAAATTTGTGGGCAGAACTGAAAAAGCGCGTGCCAGGAAGGAGGCCTACAAACCTGACTCAGTTACACCAGCTCTGTCAGGAGGAATGGGCCAAAATTCACCCAACTTATTGTGGGACGCTTGTGGAAGGCTACCCGAAACGTTTGACTCAAGTTAAACAATTTAAAGGCAATGCTACCAAATACTAATTGAGTGTTTGTAAACCTCTGACCCACTGGGAATGTGATGAAATAAGTAAATCATTCTCTCTACTATTATTCTGACATTTCACATTCTTAAAATAAAGTGGTGATCCTAACTGACCTAAGACAGGGCATTTTTACAAGGATTAAATGTCAGGAATTGTGAAACTGAGTTTAAATGTATTTGTCTAAGGTGTATGTAAACTTCTGACTTCAACTGTACATAACGTTCATTCTGGAAAGCATTCAGACCACTTTACATTTCCACATTTTGTTACGACAGTCTTATTCTAAAATGTATTAAATAGTATTTTTTCCTCATCAATCTACACATAATACCCCTTAATGACAAAGCAAAAACAGCTTTTGAGAAATGTTTACAAATGTGTTAAAGAAACTAAAATATCATCAATAGTATTCTCTAATGGCACAAGGAAATATTTATTGAGCCTTTTGGGTTTTGTTATGTTCTTTGTGTAACAGAGTCAAAGATTGTCCTGTAAGTTTTCCCAAAAGCTTGACGTTTCTCTACTGGCGCTGCCGAATTGGATCTTTTTTGGAGGCGCAGCTGGTTAGTATGTTGTCAAACAGGGTGGTCGCGTGTTGGCGAAGGTCGCAATAGCAACTACCATTAAGGATGTTGAGTGCGGAAGCAATACTGACTGCTAAGCAGCACTGAAGCCTGTTACATTTGTTCCCAGCAGGAGCCTTCCTCCCAGGAGGCAGCGATGGCGGCGCCAGCAGAGTGTGGTGCCTCCTCTTTCTCCCCTTGCCCTCCAGACAGACCAGGACAATCTTCAACCTGAGTAAAGATGTGACCTGTGGCATCTGCATGAAGACGGTGTACGAGAAGACCAGCGCTGGGGATAGGTGCTTCGGCATCCTGCCAATCCTTCTGCCTGAGCTACAGTGTCACCTGGAGAAAAAATAAACTTCCTGGAAGAAGTTATAAAGTAAGCAAATGGGGAGAAATGTTAGTTTTTTGTGGCTTGTTTTAGTTTTTGATCATCTATTGTCGGCAGTGTCCCATCTTTTTTTTGAGTTGTCGAAGGAACCAACAACTTTGCCTCTCTTCCCAAGGGGTTGACAAAAGTGCAGAGTCAGGTCGGCGTTTTACATCCCCAACAAGTACTGGGTGGAAGGGCAACCAAAGGAAACCCTTATCCGTAACTTTAAAGATAAATGCAGGTCAGCTTTTACCATTCTCTCGACCAGATGTCATTGTGGATTTCTGGGGTTCTGGCGTCCTAGTTTCATTGTGGTAAACCTATGCTCTGTTTCAATTCCAGAAAATAAGATGTAGTTTCTTCATGTGTCATGGATGCTGTCCCTTCTAGATGGAGTGTCTCTGTTGGTATTAGCTGCCTCAAGGCTACAGACCCCATCGCCGCCACGATCATCTTGTGTTATTTCAATGATCATATTAATGTCACACACACACACAGTTCAACATAGATAAATGTAAACTGAAACAGATATTTGTGATATTGTTGTGACCACTCAATGCATTTCTAAATTGTAAAAAGCTTCTTTTTTTTTGTTCTCACCCAACAGCACCATGCCATGAGTCTGGATGACGTGGACAGCTTCTTGACTATGTCATTGTTCTGACTCTTCTGGATGACTTGGACAGCTTCTTAACTATGTCATTGTTCTGACTCTTCTGGATGACGTGGACAGCTTCTTGACTATGTCATTGTTCTGACTCTTCTGGATGACTTGGAACAGCTTCTTAACTATGTCATTGTTCTGACTCTTCTGGATGACGTGGACAGCTTCTTGACTATGTCATTGTTCTGACTCTTCTGGATGATTGGACAGCTTTCTGACTATGTCATTGTTTGACTCTTCTGGATGACTTGGACAGCTTCTTGACTATGTCATTGTTCTGACTCTTCTGGATGACTGGACAGCTTCTTGACTATGTCATTGTTCTGACTCTTCTGGGTGACTTGGACAGCTTCTTGACTATATCATTGTTCTGACTCTTCTGGATGACTTGGACAGCTTCTTGAACTATGTCATTGTTCTGACTCTTCTGGGTGACTTGGACAGCTTCTTGACTATATCATTGTTCTGACTCTTCTGGGTGACTTGGACAGCTTCTTGACTATATCATTGTTCTGACTCTTTGGGTGACTTGGACAGCTTCTTGACTATGTCATTGTTCTGACTCTTCTGGGTGACTTGGACAGCTTCTTGACTATGTCATTGTTCTGACTCTTCTGGGTGACTTGGACAGCTTCTTGACTATATCATTGTTCTGACTCTTCTGGGTGACTTGGACAGCTTCTTGACTATGTCATTGTTCTGACTCTTTGCTGGGTGACTTGGACAGCTTCTTGACTATGTCATTGTTCTGACTCTTCTGGATGACTTGGACAGCTTCTTGACTATGTCATGTTCTGACTCTTCTGGGTGACTTGGACAGCTTCTTGACTATGTCATGTTCTGACTCTTCTGGATGACGTGGACAGCTTCTTGACTATGTCATTGTTCTGACTCTTCTGGGTGACTTTCTGGATGATGTTCCCGCTGTACCTGAGTATGACCTATTCTAAGCATCGCCACCCTGCCCCATGGGTTTGGACTGCAATGGGTTGACTAGGGCCTTTACTCTGGCCCCGTTTTTAGAATACTATTTGTTAACTCACTGCCCCTAAATAGTCTCTCTGAACTGTTAGTACCTATAGATGCTGGTACAAATAATCTTTCCTGGTGGGGAAAAACAAATTTGAGGTTATAAGCCTAGCACTTGCAGACCTGTTGCTTCAAGATCTGTACCGAAGGCTAGAACGACCACTGACTCCCTTACTACCATCTACTAACCTTTTGATTGGATCCCAGGGCTGTGTTGGTTGTTGCTTGGAGTCATCCTCTTAGACCTGTGATTGGCTGTTCTCTTGCTGTTGATGGGTTTTGGTTCCATGCAAGTTGATGGGTTAATTTAATTAGTTGGCTAATTGATGTGATGGGCTCCGACCCATTGGTTTGCCATCTGTTGTTCCATTGGTTGGTCCTGTTGTGCCAATATTGTCATTTGCACCATTTAGTAAGTTAGTGAGATTTGAATAATGCTGTGATGTGTAGTGTATATATTTTATGTAAGTCTAGATTGAAATTATTTTCTTTGCCTTGCCCTGAGATATGGCTAGACTCCTATAGTGCCATTATAATCTAGCCATGCCTCCTGGCAATACCTTGCCCTGCTATTTTTCACTTGTCTGACATATTTGAGATGCTTATTTTATGCTTATATATATATTTTTACCTATATTGAACTAGGCAAGTCGGTTAAGAACAAATTGTTATTTTACAATGACGGCCTACCCCGGCCAAACCCTCCCTTAACCCGGACGACGCTGGGACAATTGTTCGCGCCGCCCTATGGGACTCCCGATCACTACCGGTTGTGATGCAGCGCCTTAGACCGCTGCGCCACTCGGGAGCCCAGATTCGGCTTCATGCTTACCTTTACTGTTGACAGGGAACTCTTGTTGCGGTGTTGACATGCTGATTGAAGACCTAATGTTAGATTTTATTTATTCTATTATGTTTTCTATTTTCACACAGAAAAGGGAATAAAATATTGTTTCACAGTTTGCTGCTTGTTTTTTGTCCTGCTGCAGGCAATGGCGATGTCTAATGTTAGTGAATTCCCACATATGCACAAGTGGTATAGTGCATTCGTAAATTCAGACCCCTTCCCTTTTTCCACATTTTGTTACTTTAGTCTTATTCTAAAATGTATTACATTTGTTTTTCCTCATCAATCTAAGCACAATACCACACAATGACAAAGCGAAAACAGGTTTTTAGAAATGTTAGCAAATTTATAAATAAAAAAATAACAGAAATACCTTATTTGCCTAAATATTGCGACCCCTGTATGTCTTAGTTGGCTTCAAGTAAAATTGTAGTACTGGTTTGTCTTTGTTGAACCTTGTTATATTGAAGCCAAAATTGTACACAGTGGTTGTGATAAAGACTGCTTGGTATGGATGACTTAAACACACATTTTCAGTATAGCCCCCAAAAAGTGAAAAACCATTTATTGAAATGTGTTAACGTACTGTATGTCCAGGACTCCAGTCAGCCAACAAGAGCTACGTCACCAGGGACCAGCAGTTATCGATCTTACCACTCCAGCTCAGTAGGCGGCGCCAGACCCTCATGTTACAAGTTCACGTCAGGAAGAGGGAAATCTCAAAGTTTGGTGAAAACGTAAACAAAGCATGAAATTTGTATCGCTGGTTAGTTGGAGGCAAAAACCAGAGGTCCAAATTAACAACATATTACGCTTATTTTAGGCCGTTTCTTGTTAGCCATAAGACGACCATGGACACAAATACTTTGTTGCTCCGGTTTGATGGACGCTCCCGGTTGCTGCTCCGTTCTTTACTCTCGGGAGCTACCGGTGCCCGTCGAGGTCTGTGGGTGTTCCAGCGGCAGCGACGGTCAGACCCGGACCGCTGCCTACACACCTGTCTCGAGACTCTTTGCCAGCAGGAAATATGCCTGAACAGTGATGCTCAGACCCTGACAACGTGAGAAAATAGTCCAAACTCGTTTATTCCACTAAGGTTAAATCCACTAAAGTTAAACAGTTATGCTTTTTGGCCTCGTTTGACTTCTCTAGACTGACCAGACTAGTGATGTGTATTTTAAATGTAAAAAAAAATGCATACAATATACGTTTCTGTTCGATAACACACTGTTCTTCTCCTTAGCAAACCACTCGTGTGCCTGTTTCCAGTTGCCTTCCAACGAAGTCTCGTGTCCTTCCTCCATCTCACCCACCCTTTGCATCCCCGGACCAGTGTCCTTCGCCTGCTAGACTGCCTCAGCCAGGGGGAGCATGCCCCAAACCCCTGGGTGTCTGCCCTGGTCGTACAGCTCCGGAGAGACCTGGGAGCCCCTGGGGGGAAGGAGCCTCTAATCACCCCCCAGTGCAGAGAAAGACTAAGGGGACTATGTGAGCGTCTGAGGGGTAGTAGTGGTGGTGGTAATGATAAAGCAACAGGATGGGCCTTGTGTTTAGGTGGACCAATAGAGCCACAACTGTCCTCATCCTCACTGAGTGGGCTAGATGTGGTACCACAGAGGAAGAGGAAGAGCAGCTGTGTGGATCTGGACTCAGAACCTGAGGACGACGCCGGACAGCAGCGTAAGAGGATGAAGACAAGTCTCTCTCCTGTGGACACTGAGAGGAGTTGTAGCAGTATGGGGTATGTGGTGGGAACGGAGGGTTTGAAAGATGAGGTGGAGACGGACCGGGTGGATTGTGTCATCCCAGAACCAGCTGTGGAACCGCAGCCAGCAACAGGGAGTCCAAGTGATGCCCTGCCTGAGAATGTAAAGGTGAGACAAATAAAGGACGTGACTTAACTATTCAGTCACATTAGTATTCTGTTGACACCACCGAAGAACTGAAAGTAACTTATGTGTTTTCTTGGTTCAGGCTTCTATCCCTCAAATCAAGGAAATCTTGGAAAGTGAGATGGAGGTAAGATACCTATTTTAATGAAGTGATCATGTCTGAGATGCACTCACTCACATGAAAGTGCCTTAATCCCCTGTTCCTCTTTGTTTAGTGGGACCAGAGCTCAGTGGATGTCTTCAAGGTGCTGAACGACTGTGACCCCTCCCAGGTAGGACTTTTTTAAATTGACACTAAAACGTTAGCAAAATCAGGTCATTCATGAGCACTACTTCCAATAACAACCATTCTCTCTGTAGGTCGAGATCTTATGTAGGATGCTGAGTTTGTCTGAGATGCCAGAACAGACCCTACCTCAGCTCTGTAGCTGCCTGCTGGAACTCTCTCCTGATCTCAGTCACAGCACAGCAGCCACACTCATCAAGAGTCTCCTGCTGGGAAAGGTACTTCACAGTTCATTCATATGTACCCGTTTCACACTACTGACCAACACTGAGCCAAGACAAGCTGCACTGGGCTGGCCTGGTTACCAAGCTGCACTGGGCTGGCCTGGTTACCAAGATGCACTGGGCAGGCCTGGTTACCAAGCTGCACTGGGCGGGCCTGGTTACCAAGCTGCACTGGGCGGGCCTGGTTACCAAGCTGCACTGGGCTGGCCTGGTTACCAAGCTGCACTGGTTACCAATCCATCATAGTTTCTTTGCTGGAAAGGACAATGTGAAAATAAAAATCTGTTCAAGTCGGCCGTATAATGTGAATAAGACAATAGCTTGTCAGGCTACCTGTATCTCCGACTTCTTCTCCCGTACTGTTGACCTCTGGCAGGTTCTGTCCCTTTCTGAACCTGCCTCACGCTGTCTAGTCACGGCTGTGACGTCACTATGCAGTCGCTACCCCAGGCCAACCTGCCACGCTCTGATTGGACCAGTCCTGGAGGAAGGGCAGACAGGTGAGTGGGAAATACACATTGATCAATTGTGGACTCCAAAATAGAAGAGGATTAACTGTCAGTCAATATAGTATTCACCACGTATGATGTTCTATTCAGCCACTAATCATCAATTCATCTTTCTATTTATATATCATCTCTTTATTTACCACGTACGGTTCCTTTGGAAAATATTCAGAGCCCTTGACTTTTTCCACATTTTGTAACGTTACAGCCTTATTCTAAAATGTATTGCATTGTTTTTTCCCCCTCAATCTAGACACAATACCCCATAATGACAAAGCAAAAACAGGTTTTTATAAATGCTTGCTAATTTATACAAAATAAAAAAACGGATCACTTTTACATAAGTATTTTGTTGAAGCACCTTTGGCAGCGATTACAGCCTCAAGTCTTCTTGGGTATGACGTTACAAGCTTCACACACACACACCTGTATTTGGGGAGTTTCTTCATTCATCTCTGCAGATCCTCTCAAGCTCTGTCAGGTTGGATGGGGAGCGTTGCTGCACAGCTATTTTCAGGTCTCTCCAGAGATGTTCGATCGGGTTCAAGTTCCTGCTCTGGCTGGGCCACTCAAGAACATTCAGAGACTTGTCTCAAAGCCACTCCTGCATTGTCTTGGCTGTGTGCTTAAGGTCGTTGTCCTGTTGGAATGTGAACCTTCGCCCCAGTCTGAGGTCCTGAGCACTCTGGAGCAGGTTTTCATCAAGGATCTCTCTGTTCATCTTTCCCTCGAACCTGACTAATCCCCCATTACCTGCCGCTGAAAAACATCACAGCATGATGCTGCCACCACCATGCTTCACCGTAGGGATGGTGCCAGGTTTCCTCCAGACGTGACGCTTGGCATTCAGGCCAAAGAGTTCAATCTTCGTTTCATCAGACCACAGAATCTTGTTTCTCATGATTTGAAAGTCCTTTAGGTGCCTTTTGGTAAACTAAGTTGGCTGTCGTGCCTTTTTACAGATGAGTGTCTTTTGTCTGGCCACTCTACCATAAAGGCCTAATTGGTGGAGTGCTGCAGAGATGTTTGGCCGGGCGGGCAGCTCTAGGAAGTCTTGGTGGTTCCAAACTTCTTCCCTTTAAGAATGACGGAGGCCACTGTGTTCTTGGGGACCTTCAATGCTGCAGACATTTTTTTTGGTACCCTTCCCCAGATCTGTGCCTCAACACAATCCTGTCTCGGATCTCTACGGACCATTCCTTCGACCTCATGGCTTTGTTGTTGCTCTGACATGCACTGTCAACTGTGGGACCTTTATATAGACAGGTATATGCCTTTCCAAATCATGTCCAATCAATTGAATTTACCACAGGTGGACTCCAATCAAGTTTCAGAAACATCTCAAGGATTGTCAATGGAAACAGAGTCTCATAGCAAATGGTCTGAATACTTATGTAAATAAGGTATTTGGTTATTTTTAGTACATTTGCAAACATTTATAAAAACCTTTGTCATTATGGGGTGTTGTGTGTAGATTGTTGAGGAAATGTTTTATTTAATCCATTTTAGAATAAGGTTGTAACGTAACAAAATGTGGAAAAGTCAAGGGGTCTGAATACTTTCCGAAGGCACTGTATATCTAAATCTGGGTTGTATCATCAGGCAGTGCACAGGCTGAGCTGCTCAACAGATTGATAGAAGACTGCCTGGATCCCCACTACAGACTGCTGGTGTTTCAGTAAGACTAACCAACCCAGTGGGTGTAATGGATCTAACAACTAGTGAAGTGTTCTGGCTGTATTGATTACATGCATTTTAATAAAACCTCTTATACAGTCTCATAAGCTCTTCTTTTGTCCAGAATGACAATCAAAGGCATTTGGTGTGAAGGACTGCTGTCTGTCATTCATGCCCTGCTGGACAAGAAGGTGAACCATAAATATACTCTACTCAAATACAAACTAGTCCTCTAATGTACCATACCTACCAGACCAAACTATACTGAACAAAAATATAAACGCAACATGCAACAATTTCAACGATTTTACTGAGTTAAAGTTCATGTAAGGAAATCAGTCAATTAAAAAATAAATGAGTTTTTCCCCACAAAAGGGCTTCATTATAGACAGAAATACTCCTCAGTTTCATCAGCTGTCCGGGCAGCTGGTCTCAGACGATCCCGCAGGTTAAGAAGCCGGATGTGGAGGTCCTGGTCTGGCGTGGTTACACGTGTTGCGGTTGTGAGGCCGATTGGATGTGTTGCCAAATTCTCTGGCAACAGCTCTGGTGGACATTCCTGCAGTCAGCATGCAAATTGCACGTGTGGCGTTGTGTGACATTTTAGTAGCTTTTTATTGTCTCAAGCACAAGGTGCACTTGTGGTAATGATCATGCTGATTAATCAGCTTCTTGATATGACACAGCTGTCAGGTGGCTGGATTATCTTGGCAAAGGAGAAATGCTCACTAACAGGGTTGTAAACAAATTTCTGCCAAAAATTGCTTTTTGTGAGTATGGAACATTTCTGGGATGTTTTATTTCAGCTAATGAAACATGGGACCAACACTTTACATGTGGAATTTATATTTTTGTTCAGTATAGTTCTCTAATGTACCATAGCTATCCAAACCAGACCAATTGATTGGATCACATTGTATGTGAAAACAGAGTATTCATAAAATCCCTAGTCTCTCATTGATTTGAGTCTGTTTGTATCACTTTTCAGCTGGAGCTGAATGAAGAGCTGTTCACACTCTTCACTGACCAGCTAAGCTCCCAGGCACCCCACTTCACCAAGTCCATGAAGTATGCCAAGATGATGCTCACTGTGCTGACCAAGTATAACACGCATGTAGGTTATTTCAATCAATCAAACGTATTTATAAAGCCCTTTTTAAATCAGCAGTTGTCCTAAAGGGCTGTACAGTAACCTGGCCAAGATCCTAAAGAGGAAACAGAGGCACGTTGGCTATGAAAACACCTTAAGTTCAGTCTAAAGGTATAACTGTCACTTAACGTCTGTTTACTGATAGACTGCTATTGTCTGGTTGTATTTGTCCAGGTAACTGTGGCTCACAAACACACACTGTCCTGCTGCTTGTCCTCCAATGAGACATTCTTGAAGAAGTCCCTTCAAGCTGCCCTGAAGAGAATCAAACATTCATGAAATACTGTCTGAATCACAATACTGATAAACTATGAAATTAATTATAATGCCTGAGTACAGTAAATGGTAGGGTATTTTAAAGTCATTTTACTAAAATGGTATGTCAGCTGTGTTTGTTGTTTCATATTGATCTAATGTAAAAATTCTGGAATTCTGCAAGAACTTGCATAGCATACATAAGCCTGTATGTATAAACAATGTTGCAAATGTCTGGAATGCGGTTTTAACCAATCAGCATTTAACCAATAAGCATTCAGACCCACTAGTTGTAATAAAAGCCAACATGCACAAAAATATTGGTTACCTTTTGGAGAGTGTAATGTCTGAGTCTTGTATCTTGTATTTTTCTGTCAGTGAGACATGGTACCACAGCATTCTCTTTAAGTCCCGATCAGATTTTCTTTCGTGGCATGATGGAAAAAATATCGCAATATTTTGCACCCACCAATATGGCTGAACTCCGTGTCCAGTTTATTTTTGCGCAATTTCCGGGTCGACTTCCTTTCCAGCGCAGCTCGAAGAAGGAGAAGCCGAGAATAGTGAGGTCAGTAAAAAATTATTTTATAATAAATTTTTGGGACAATTATTAAGGAATGTATTTCTGTAAATCAGCACTTCAACAATTGCTCGTTGGATGGATTTACATACTCCCTGAAGGAGACAGACTGGCACAGCCCTTCCTGGTTCTGGCCCCCAACACGAACACTCCCTGAAGGAGACAGACCGGAACAGCCCTTCCTGGTTCTGACCCCCAACACGAACACTCCCTGAAGGAGACAGACCGAACATCCCGAGGAGACAGACCGGCACAGCCCTTCCTGGTTCTGACCCCCAACACGAACACTCCCTGAAGGAGACAGACCGAACACTCCCTGAAGGAGACAGACCGGAACAGCCCTTCCTGGTTCGGGCCCCTTGCATGTAGTGGCAGAAGTAACATGCTGTTGTTATCTTCTATTGTAAACTGTCACATGGTGCATGTCTGACTTTTAAAATATGTTAATAATATTGTTATGAAGTTATTTTATACTGACTAGAAACAAAAACCTGCAAATGAATCTCTCAAAAAATAAATGCCACTTGACGGTCAGTCATATCAAGCCTTTTAATTATAAATATAGAAACGATATCAAAACGTAGACAATAAACTGGTTAGTACCACAACAAAACCGCAATGCAGTGAAAACCTCCAACACAATTATGCTTCAAACAAACCAATTAGAAACAAATGCATCTTCGCTTAATATAACTTAAAAGTTTAACAGGTTAATGTTCAGCTTATTTCATGTTATTGTACTTCAGCTTACAGAGAAACAGACACTTTCTATTTTCTAAATGATGTTAAGAATAATATAATATAATTATATTAAGGATTTACTGACAGTTGTGCCTATACTGCCAAAGGATCCCTTAAGTTAATGGATAGAGAAAACAAAGATAATGTAGACATTCAATTAAATAAATACATAATTATATTAGGAATGTTACAGCTTTATTACTCCCAATGTAATAGATAAAGAAAACAAATATATAGAAATTAAATAAAGAAATAATTTATATTAAGAATGGCGTAACTTCATTTGGAAACTACGAGAACCTTGTTGTGCAAATATGTGTGCCAGACACGTAACTTCTACAGTAAGCTATCTTGATATGTGTTATAGTCATTAACAAATTTATGAAACCTGTTACAAAAACATATCATATTTAACCTGAAGAAAATAATCTAATTGACTCACCTGAAATAATAATTACTTAATTTTTTAAATAAAATAAATTAACTGGCAAAGTGCCTTTTATATAGAAATGTCAAACTTGCTTTGCATAAAGCATTAGATAAAATAGTGGACAAGCTAGATACATATCATGGTACCCGACTACCCATGGAGCCAAGGTCTTCTTCATTTTGTCGAGGACAGTTGTCCCTCACCAGGGACATATCATCTCACAGAGAGTCCATTGACTCAAAAAATACAGACATACTCAATAGTCTCAAGAAAGTCCTTCCCTCCTTGTGTGTAGCATAGCATACTGCAGTAGGGCAACTCCCCCTGGTTACAACCAGAGACATATACTGCAGTAGGGCAACTCCCCCTGGTTACAACCAGAGACATATACTGCAGTAGGCAAACTCCCCTGGTTACAACAGAGACATATACCTGCAGTAGGGCAACTCCCCTGGTTACCCAGGACATATACTGCAGTAGGGAACTCCCCTGGTTACAGCCAGAGACATATACTGCAGTAGGGCAACTCCCCCTGGTTACAGCCAGAGACATATACTGCAGTAGGGCAACTCCCCCTGGTTACAACCAGAGACATATATGCAGTAGGGAACTCCCCTGGTTACAGCCAGAGACTATACTCGTAGGGCAACTCCCCTGGTTACAGCCAAGACATATACTGCAGTAGGGCAACTCCCCTGGTTACAGCCAGAGACATTATGCAGTAGGGCAACTCCCTGGTTACAACCAGAGACAATATGCAGTAGGCAACCCCCTGGTTACCAGAGACATATACTGCAGTAGGGCAACTCCCCTGGTTACAACAGAGACATATACAGCAGTAGGGCACTCCCCTGGTTACAGCCAGAGACATATACTGCAGTAGGGCAACTCCCCTGGTTACAACAGAGACATATACTGCAGTAGGGCAACTCCCCCTGGTTACAACCGAGACATATACTGCAGTAGGGCAACTCCCCTGGTTAACCAGACATATATGCAGTAGGCACTCCCCTGGTTACACCAGAGACATATACTGCAGTAGGGCAACTCCCCTGGTTACAACCAGAGACATATACTGCAGTAGGCAACTCCCCTGGTTACAGCCCAGAGACATATACTGCAGTAGGGCAACTCCCCCTGGTTACACCAGAGACAATAACTGCAGTAGGCAACTCCCCTGGTTACACCAGAGCATATACTGCAAAGGCAACTCCCCCTGGTTACAGCAGAGACATATACTGCAGTAGGGCAACTCCCCTGGTTACAACCAGGACATATCTCCAGTAAGGCAACTCCCCCTGGTTACAGCCAGAGACATATACTGCAGTAGGGCAACTCCCCTGGTTACACCAGAGACATATACTGCAGTAGGGCAACTCCCCCTGGTTACACCAGAGACATATACTGCAGTAGGGCAACTCCCCTGGTTACACCAGAGACATATACTGAGTAGGGCACTCTCCCCCTGGTTACACCAGAGACATATACTGCAGTAGGGCAACTCCCCTGGTTACACAGAGACATATACTGCAGTAGGGCAACTCCCCTGGTTAACCAGAGACATATACTGCAGTAGGCAACTCCCCTGGTTACAGCCAGAGACATATACTCAGTAGGGAAACTCCCCCTGGTTACAACCAGAGACATATACTGCAGTAGGGCAACTCCCCCTGGTTACAGCCAGAGACATATACTGCAGTAGGGCAACTCCCCTGGTTACAACCAGAGACATATACTGCAGTAGGGCACACTCCCCTGGTTAACCAGAGACATATACTGCAGTAGGGCAACTCCCCTGGTTACAACCAGAGACATATATTTGCCATAGATATATATTGTGTACGGTAATACAGTATATGGCTGTGGTTACACTGGCTGACGATCTCCGAGTCCTATTCAACAAACCAC
>NC_036847.1:32623874-32641781 GCF_002910315.2 Salvelinus sp. IW2-2015
TGCTACCTGCCGCCCCTACATTACATTACATCTTAACCGCTGGTTACCTGCCGCCCCTACATTACATTACACTTCTATACGCTAGGCTACCTGCCGCCCTACTTACACTCTTAACGCTAGGGCTACCTGGCCACCCTTACATTACATTACACTCTTAACCGCTAGGTCTGCCTGTCACCCTACATTACATGTACCTCTTAACCGCTAGGCTACTGTCGCCCGTCATTACATTAACTCTCTTAACCGCTAGGTCTACCTGCCGCCTCATAATTACACTCTTATACCGCTAGGCTTACCTGTCCGCTCTAACATTACATTACACTCTTAACGCTTAGGCTACCTGCCGCCCTACATTACATTACACTCTTAACCGCTAGCTACCTGCCGCCCATTCTACATTACATTTACAACCTCTTAACCGCTAGGTACCAGTACCCTGCCGCCCTACATTACATTACACTCTTAACCGCTAGGTTAACCTGCCGCCCTACATTACATTACACTCTTAACCGCTAGAGCTACCTGCCGCCCTACATTACACTCAACCGCTAGGCTACCTGTGCCGCCCTACATACATTACACTCTTAACCGCTAGGCTACCTGCCGCTCACTACAATTACCTCTTAACCGCTAGGCTACCTGCGACGCCTACAATTACATTACACTCTTAACCGCTAGCGTTAACCTGCGCCCTCATTACATTACACTCTTAACGCTAGGCTACCTTGCCGCCCCTACATTACATTACACTCTTAACCGCTAGGTTACCTGCCGCCCTACATTACATTACACTCTGAACACCGCTAGGCTAACCTGCCGCCTACATTACATTACACTCTTAACCGCTAGGCACCTGCCGCCCTACATTACATTACACTCTTACCGCTAGGTTACCTGCCGCCCTACATTCATTACACTCTTTACACGCTAGGCTACCTGCCGCCCTACATACATTACACTCTTACCGCTAGGTTACCTGCCGCCCTACCATTACATTACACTCATTAACCGCTAGGCTTACCTGCCGCCCTACATTACTACACTCTTAACCGCTAGGCTACCTGCCCCCTACATTCATACACTCTTAACCGCCTAGGCTTACCTGCCGCCCTCTTTACATTACACTCTTAACCGCTAGGTACCTGCCGCACCTTACATTACATTACACTTTTAACCGCTAGGCTACCTGCCGCCCGTACATTACACTCTTAACCGCTAGGCTACCTGCCGCCCTACATTCACATTACACTCTTAACCGCTAGGTTACCTGCCGCACTACATTACACTCTTAACCGCTAGGCTACCTGCCGCCCTACATTACATTACACTTAACCGCTAGTACCTGCCGCCCTACATTACAATTACACTCTTACCCGTAGGCTACCTGTCCCCCTACATTCACTCCTTAACCGCTAGGCTACCTCCCGCCCTACATTACATTACACTCTTAACCCTAGGCTACCTGCGCACTACATTACACATTCTTAACCGCTAGGCTTACCTGCCGCCCTACATACATTACACTCTTAACCGCTAGGCTACCTGCGCCCCACATACATTACACTCTTAACCGCTAGGCTACCTGCCGCCCTTTAACATTACACTCCTTAAACCGCTAGGGCTACCTGACCGCCCCTACATACAATTTACACTCTTAACCGCTAGGTAACCTGCCGCCTACATTACATACATTTACATCTCTCTTAACCGCTAGGCTACCTGCCGCCCTACATTACATTACACTCTTAACCGCTAGGTACCTGCTCGCCCTACATTACATTACACTCTTAACCGCTAGGCCTAGCTGCCGCCCTACATTACATACACTCTTAACCGCTAGGTACCTGCCGCCCTACATATCATACACTCTTAACCCTATGGCTACAACTTTGTCCGCCCCTACTTACATTACACTCTTAACGCTAGGCTACTGCCGCCCTACTTACATTACACTCTTAACCGCTAGGCCCTGCCACCCTACATACATTACACTCTTAAACCGCTAGGCTACCTGTCCCCTATCATTACCATTACACATCTTAACCGCTAGGCTACCTGTCGCCCCTTATACATTACATTACACTCGTTAACCGCTAGGCTAGTACCTGCCGCCCTACATTACATACACACTTAACCGCTAGGCTACCTGTCGCTTACATTACATTTCACTCTTAACCCTAGGTTACCTGCCGCCTACATTACATTACACTCCTTAACCGCTAGGCTACCTGCCCCTACATTACATTACACTCTTAACCGCTAGGCTAACCTGCCACTACATTCATACACTCTTAACCGCTAGGTATCCTGTCCTCCCTACATTACATTACACTTTCTTAACCGCTAGGGCTACCTGCCGCCCTACATTACATTACACTCTTAACCGCTAGGTTATCCATGCCGCCACTACATTACCATTACACTCTAAACCGCTAGGCTACCTGCCGCCTACATTACATTACACTCTTAACCGCTAGGTTACCTGCCGCCCTACATTACATTACACTCTTAACCCTAGGCTACCTGCCGCCCTACATTACACTCTTAAACCGCTAGGCTACCTGCCCCCACATTACATTACACTCTTAACCGCTAGGCTATCTGTCCCCTACATTACATTACACACTCTAACGCTAGGCTACCTGTCGCCCTACATTACATTACACTCTTAACCGCTAGGCTACCTGCCCCTACATTACATTACACTCTAACCGCTAGGCTACCTGTCGCCCTACATTACATTACACTCTTAACCGCTATGCTACTGTCCGCCCTACATACATTACACTCTAACCGCTAGGCTACCTGCGCCCTACATTACATATTACACTCTTAACCGCTAGGCTACCTGCCGCCCTACATACATTACACTCTTAACCGCTAGGTACCTGCCGCCGCTACATTACATTACACTCTTAAAACGCCTAGAGCTAACCTGTCCACCCTACATTACATTACACTCTTACCGCTAGGCTACCTGCCGCCCTACATTACATTACACTTTAACCGCTAGGCTACCTGCCGCCCTACATTACACTCTTAAACACGCTAGGCTACCTGCCGCCCTACATTACATTACACTCTTAACCGCTAGTACCTGCCCCCCTACTACATTACACTCTTAACGCTAGGCTACCTGCCGCCCCTACATTACATACACTCTTAACCGCCTAGGTTATCCTGCCGCCTACATTACACATTACACTCTTTAACCGCTAGGTACCTGCGCCTACATTACCTCTTAACCGTCTATGGCTACCTGCCCCTATACATTACATTACACTCCTTAACCGCTAGGTTACCTGCCGCCCTACATTACATTACACTCTTAACCGCTAGCTAACCTGTCGCCCCTACATTACTATTACACTCTTAACCGCTAGGATACCTGCGCCCTACATTACATTACACTCTTAACCGCTAGGCTACCTGTCCCCTAACATTACATTACACTCTTAACCGCTAGGCTCTACCATCCGCCCTACATTACATTACACTCTTAACCGCTAGGCTACCTGCCCCCTACATTACATTACTCACTCTTAACCGCTAGGTACCGCCGCCCTACATTACATTAACACTCTTAACCGCTAGCTACCTGCCGCCCTACATTACAACTCTCTTAACCGCTAGGCTACCTGCCGCCCTACATTACATTACACTCTTAACCGCTAGGTACTCCGCCCTACATTACTACACTCTTACGCTAGGCTAACCTGCCGCCCTACATACCACTCTTAACCGCTAGGCTACCTGCGCCCTACATTAATTACACTCTTAACCGCTAGGCTACCTGCCGCCCTTACATTACACTCTTAACCGCTTAGGCTACCCGCCCTACATTACATTACACTCTTAACCGCTAGGCTACCTGCCGCCCTACATTACATACACCTAACCGCTAGGACCTGCCGCCCTACATTACATTACACTCTTAACCGCTAGGTTACCTGCCGCCCCTAACATTACATTACACTCTTAACCGCTAGGCTACCTGCCGCCCTAACATTACATTACACTTTCTTAACGCTAGGCTACCTGCCGCCCTACATTACACTCTAACCGCTAGGCTACCTGCGCCCTACATTACATTACACTCTTAACCGCTAGGCTACTGCGCCGACATTACATTCTTAACCGCAGTACCTCCGCCCTACATTAAATACCACTCCTTAACCGCTAGGCTACCTGCCGCCCTACATTACCACTCTTAAACCGGCTAGCAGCTACCTGCCGCCCTACATTTACATTACACTCTTAACCGCTAGGCTACCTGCCGCCCTACATTACACTCTTAACCGCTAGCTACCTGCCGCCCTACATTACATTACCACTCTTAACCGCTAGGTTACCTGCTCGCTCTACATTACATTACACTCTTAACCGCTAGGCTACCTGTCGCCCTACATTACATTACACATCTTAACGCTAGGTACCTGCCCCCTACATTACATTACCTTAACCGGTCTACCTGCCCCTACAGTACATACACTTCTTAACCGCTAGCTAACCTTACCCTACATTACATTTACACTCTTAACCGCTAGCCTACCTGCCAGCCCTAACATACATTACACTCTGTTAACCGCTAGGCTTACCTGCCGCCTACATTACATTACACTCTTAACCCGCTAGTCCTACCCTGCCCCCTACATTTACACTCTTAACACGCTAGAAGCCACCTGCCGCCCACGATACATTACACTCTTAACCGCTAGGCTACCTGCCCCGCACATACATTACACTCTTAAACCTAGCTACCTGCCCACTACATTACACTCTTAACACGCTAGCATTACCTTGCCGCACCTACATTACAAACTCATTAAACGCTTAGCTACCTGACGCGCCTACTACATTACTACTCATTAACGCTAGCGCCTGCCGCCCTACATCTTACACTCTTAACCGCTAGCTACCTGGCCGCCCATACATTTACATTACACTCCTTAACCGCTAGGTTACCTGCCGCCCTACATTACATACAGCTTAACCCGCTAGATTACCTGCCGCCCACTACAAATATACTTTAAGTAGCTATCTTACTACACTCTTAACCAGTAGGTATCCTGCCGCGCACTACATATACATTACACTCTTAACCGCTAGGCTACCTGCGCTCACATTACATTTACCACTCTTAACGCTAGGCTACCGCCGCCCTACATTACTACACTCTTAACCGTTAGACTTACCTCGCTCTACATTACATTACACTCTTAATACCGCTAGGCTACCTGCCGCCCTACATACACTTAAAGCTACTGCGAAATTACACACGCTTATACCGCTAGCTACCTGACCGCCTAATTCTACATTACAGCACCTCCCTACATACAAAACTCTAACCGCAGCTACCATGTCGCTCTAACATACATTACACTATCTTAACGCTAGTTACCTGCCGCCCTACATTACATTACACTCTTAACCGCTAAGTACTGACCCCCTTAACATTACATTACACTCTTAAAGCCGCCTAGGCTACCTGCCGCATTCACATTACACTCTTAACCCGTAGTCTACCTGTCGCTCAACACTACATACACGCTTTAACGCTAGGCTAACCTGTCGCTCAGACATTCAGCATTACACTCTTAAACCGCTACGGCACCTGCCGCCACTACATTACATTACACTCTTAACCGCTAGGTTACCTGCCGCCCTACATTACATTACACTCTTAAACCGCTCGGGCTACTGCGCCCACATTACACTCTAACCGCTGGCGACGCCAGCATACTACTCTAAGCGCGCACTCCATACATTACATTACACTCTACCTACTACCGCCTACAGCGCTACTTTAACCTGCTACTGTCGCTCTACATATACTGTACACTCTTAACCGCTAGGCTAACCTGCCGCCCTACATTAACTACTTCTAACCGCTAGGCTACCTGCCGCCGTAACATTACATTACACTCTTAACCGCTAGGCTACCTGCCGACCACAATACATTACACTCTTAACCGCTAGTCGTACCGCTGCCCTACAATTACAATCTACACTCTTAACCGCAGGTCTACCTGCCGCCTTTACATTTACACCTCTTAACCGCTAAGCTCACCTGTGACCGCTCTTACATTAATTACACTCTAACCGCTAGGCTACCTGCCGCCCACATTATCTCTCTTAACCGCGTAGGCTACTTGCCCCACTTACATACACTCTTAAGACCGTAGGTACCTGCCCCCTACGATTACATTACCACTCTTAACCGCTAGCACCTTCCGCCCAACATTACATAACACTCTTCAACCGCTAGTTACCTGCCGCCCACTACATACACTCTAACCGCTAGCTACCTGCCGCCCTACATTATAACTCTTAACCGCTAGGCTTACCTGCCGCCCATTACATCAATTAAACATCTTACTAGTCTTCAGCACTTACTCTAACCGCTAGTGCTACCTGCGCCCCTTACATTACACTCTTAACCGCTAGGCTACCTGTCGCGCCTACATTACATTACACTTCTTAACCGCTAGGCTACCTGCCGCCCTACTACATTACAACTCTTTAACCGCTAGGCTACTGCCCGCCTACACAATTACATTACACTGTCATTAAAGCCGCCAGGCTTACCCTGTCGCCCTACATTACTATTACACTCTTAACCGCTTAGTTACTGCCGCCCCATACATATACATTACACTCCTTAACCGCAGGCTACCTCACGCCCTACATACATTACCACTCTAATTTACCGCTAGCTAACTCCCCCTTACATTACACTCTTAACCGCTAGGGCTACCTGCCGCCCCTACATACTTAGACAACCTTTAACCGCACAGGCTACCTGCCGCCACATACATACACTCTATAACCGCCTATGGCTACCTGCCCCCTACATTTACACTCTTATAACGCTAGGCTTACCTGCCGCCCTACATGTACATACACTCTAACCGCTAGGCACCTGCCCCACATTACACCTCTTAACCGCTAAGGCACATACTTGCCGCCCTACAGACTCGTACTCTTAACCCGCTAGGCACCTTGCGCCCTATCATTACATTACCACTCTTAACCGTAGGATACCTGCCCCCTACATACATTACACCTGTAACCGCTAGGCTAACCTGTCCGCTCTACACATTACATTACACTCTTAACCCGCTAGCTACCTGCCCCCACATACAATTACACTCTTAACCGCTAGTCTCGCCACTTACATTTCCGTGGTCTGCTATAACCCTAGTCCTCCCATTACATCTACGACTCTAGTAGCAACTTCGCTTGGTAAAACACTCTAACGCTAGCACCGGCCTCTACATTACATTACACTCCTTAACCCGCTAGGCTAACCTGCAGCTCTACACTATACATTACACTTTTCTTTAACACGCTAAGGTTACCTGCCGCCCTTACATTACATTACACTCTTAACCGCTAGTGTTACCTGCCGCCCTACAGTTACATTACACTCTTAACCGCTAGGCTACCTGTCGCTCTACATTACATTACACTCTTAACTGCTAGGCTACCTGTCGCTCTACATTACATTACACTCTTAACCGCTAGGCTACCTGTCGCTCTACATTACATTACACTCTTAACCGCTAGGCTACCTGTCGCTCTACATTACATTCCCATTCCTTTAGCTCCACATCTATCTGTTCTAATATTAGTAATGCAATGGTGGTGAGTGTTAGGGGGCATCCTCACCTGCAGGTAGGGCGGGAGGGGAGGGGACGTGGGGCTCTTCACTCTGAACGACCCCTGGCGCTCCAGGGAACTCGGGCGTGACTTCTGGAACTGGTTCCAGGACTTGAGCTCGTCTGACGACATCTCCCTGGGCAACACCCGGGCAGGTTGGTTGGGGTACTCCCTCAGTGACGGGGTACGTACCAGGCGAGTGTAAGGGGGTGGAGGCTTCAGAACTCTCCTGGGGGATGACGGTGGGGGCCCCTGCTGCCAGTGTCTGTGCTGCTGCTGTGGCTGGGGGGGGCGGGAGGGGGACAGGTAAAGACCCTTCCCCAGGGGACTGCCCAGGTCCTGTGGGGAAAGAGGGGAACAGGTGCCTTCCTCTGCCATTCTTCTTCTCAAGCTGGGAGAGGACTGGTGCTGGTGCTGGTTGTTTTTCTTGTGAAAGCTGGAGCCATTCAACGCAGGGCTGGTGGGACTTTGGGCTCCGTAGTGGAAGCCATAGGGAGGAGGGCAGAGCTTGGGGATCTCGGGAGATGCAGGGCCCTCCCTGTCTTTGTGATTATCTCTGTTCGTGTCCCGGCTGGGGGTGCTGGTGTAGGAGGGGACAGAGTGTTCAGAGCTGCTGTCCTCAGAGCTGGACTGGTACAGCCGCTGGGGGCTGGTGTAGGAGGGGACAGAGTGTTCAGAGCTGGACTGGTACAGACGCTGGGGAGCGTACTGTGGAGACCGAACCAGGAACTCTGGCCGTCGGCGTGGCAACCTGGCTCTCCCACATCCCTCACCCAGATCATGAGTGGGCTTACTTCTGGGAAGCCTGAGAAGAGGAAAAAAGACAGGGGAGAGAAGTGAGCTACTGTGATGCACTCTGTGTATGTCTGTCTCCCTATACTGTGCAATTAATACAGCAACTTCATTATTAAATGCAATCTAATCTAGTCAATGTATTTTATCAGTATAATTTATGTAACTTATTACCCACCCACAACAATAGACACACAAGAAGACACAATAAAGGTAATCAACACCTTTATCTGTGTTATGGTGTTGGCGTTCTGTGATATGGTGTTGACGTTCTGTGTTCTGGTGGTTACGTTCTGTGTTATGGTGTCGTCAGTCTGTGTTCTGGTGGTTACGTTCTGTGTTATGGTGTCCCGTCAAGTTATTCCTGTGTCTGGTGCGTACGTTCTGTGTTATTGGTGTTTACGTTCTGTGTTTATGGTGTTTCGTTGCTTGTTATGGTGTTGACGTTCTGTTGTTTATGAGTGTTGAGTATCTGTGTTATGGCTGTTCGACGTTCTGCCTGTTATGTGTGTCTGTCAGTCTGTGTTATGCGTGTTGACGTTCTGTGTTCCTGGTGGTTACGTTCTGTGCTATGGTGTTCGTCATGTCTGATGTTCTCTGGTGGTTACGTTCTGTGTGTTCTGGTTACACGTGTTCTCGTGTTATGGTGTGTCGTCAGTCTGTGTATTCTGGTGTTTACGTGTTCTGTGTTGATAGTGTTATGATGTTCTTCAGTGTTCTGGTGCTTACGTGGTGGGTTGATCGTTCTTGTGTTATTGGTTGTCTAGGTCGTTCACTGGTTGTTCGTTGTCTGATTGTAGTCGGGTTTATATGATGTTATTTCGTTTCATTTTGAACTGTTCTCTGTGTTATGGGTGACGTTCTATGGTTAACGATTCTGTGTTTATCGGGCTGCACGTTCCGCTGTTGTGTTACGGATGGTGTGTGTCAACGTTCTGTTGTTATGGTGTCGATTCAGTCTGTGTCTATGGTAGGTTAGGACGTTTCTGTGTAGTGGTCGTGTGCAGTCTGGTGTTGTTTGGATGGTATTAACGTCTGTGTTATGCTGTTGGAGTCCTGTTGTTATGGTGCCTGACAGTCTGTTATTGTTTGTTGACATGTCTGTTATGGTGTCAACGTTCTGTGTGGTATGCTGTTCGTCAGTCTGTGTTTCTTGGTGATTAATCGTATATCTGCTGTTCTGGTGAGTTACGTTCTCTGTGATTAATGGTGTCGTCAGTCTGTGTAATGTGGTTGTTTCATGTGTTAATGTGTTAGCAGTCTGTGTTACTGTGTTGAAGTCTGTTATGGTGTATGATCAGCGTCTGTTGGTCGGTTGGCATCTGTTGTACATTGTTCTGTTGGACAGTTCTGTTATGGTGTTGACAGTCTGTTGTAATTTGGTGCAACGTTCTGTGTGCTGTGTGGTGTCTCTCGTTCTGGGTTAAGTGTGTCGTGCAGTACTGTTTCCTGGTGGTACGTTCTGTTGTTAGGTAAGGTTGACAGTCTGTTCGTTACGGTGGTTACGTTCTTTGTTATAAGTGTCAACGTCTGTGTTATATGGTGTTGACGTTCTGTGTTATGGTGGTTACGTTCTGTGTTATGGTGTCGACGTTCTGTGTAACGGTGGTGACGTTGTGAAGCGTTGGTTGGTTACCTGAAGGACAGGGAGTACTGTCTGCGTACGTGCAGCTCTGGAGTAGAGGGGGCGCTGGAGGAGTTGATCTGTCCATGTCTCAGAGCCAGGTTCTTAATGGAGGGGAAGTGGGAGGGCAGGACTCTGCTGTCTGCAGGGAACACTGGGGTCCCTACTGGACTTCTGCTCAGAAAGAGTGGGCAGGGCAGGATTTAGACAACTGCTAGTTTAAAAGTTAGAGGATGTAGTTTATGTAGTCAAAAGCAAAACCCTTTTTATGGGGTTCTGGGCAGAATAAATATTTGAGTAGCGAAGTAGGACCTGCACACTCAGTTGCTCCACCTTCATTGGTTAACAGCGTTCCGATCCAAAAAGGATATGGACTCTTACCTGGGCCTGCTGCTGCAGACAGAGAGAGGTGTGTCATGTTTCAGATAGTGCTGGTCAAGATTAGACTCTCTCCAGGGGGAGTTCTGGATGGGGGAGCGCTCAGGAAACTCCACACTGCAGCTGGAGCCCATACTGGAGGTCTGGGTCTGCTCCACACCGCAACTGCAGCCGAGGCTCTGGCTATGGGCTGAGGTGTGATGGAGACTGCCCTGGGAGGAGGAGGACTGGAGGGACAGGGAGCCCACAGAGGACTGTATGAGTGGGTCTACAGATGATGAGGAAGAGAGAGAGTCTATGGATAGACAGAGGAGACACAATAGAAAGGGTCAGACATGATGACATTTTGGAATAGTTGAATTGTATTGGCATTTCTATTGTGTTAGTTGATAACTCACCATCGTCCAGGGCCACTGCATCAGACAGGGAGCTGTCGTCAGACATGCACAGATCTGGGGACAGAAATAAAAGAAAGCTTTATGTAAGACTTCATTCAATTAGGGGAAGGGGTTGTGGAAATGATCAACATTGTAGTGTAATTCTTCTGACATGTACTGCTTATGTGATTCAATAACTAAACAATTGTGAATAAAAAACCTCCAACCTCCATCGGACTGAGTAGGAATATAACTAAAGACAGTACAGTATGAAAATAGGCATAGCCTTAATGGCCATGTACTCTTAGAATCTCTTAGAATCTTCCTAGGTTCCAGCCTTTCTAGGGAGTTTTTCCTAGCCACCGTTCTAATATATCTGCATTGCTTTTAGGCTGGGTTTCTGTATAACAACTTTGTGACATCTGCTTACGTAAAAAGGGCTTTATAAATATATTTCATTGATAGGCAGAAACTGCCTATCAATCAATGTCATGGCGACCTTGGCTAGCTAAGCTCCTGCATAGAAACATGTCATCGGGTCTTAACTGTCCAATAAAAATAGTATCTGAAATACTTCTTCAGTATATCCTGTCCACAGGGGGCTGCTGAGGGGAGGACGGTTCATAATAATGGCTGGAATGGAGTGAATGGAATGGTATTAAACACCTGGAAACTGTGTGTTTGATGTGTCCGATACCATTCCATTTATTCCGTTCCAGCCATTACTATGAGCCGGTCTCCTGTGATCCTATTGCTATCATCCGTAAAATATCTGTATAAATGAATTGGTCCCAATTAAGTATGAACCACAGTACAACTATAAAACTCAAAGGCACTCCTTCGATATAAATTTGTTTTTGAGAAAAATGAAAACGTGTCAGTTCTTCACTTTCACCAGGTAGGAGTAATAACATGTTCAACTACTTAAGAAATGGGATACAATCTAGGTTGTGCCTTTAGATTTAGAGAAAATTAACAACTACGGAACCATTTTTCATTTCTCTCATCGACTTCTCAAGCTCCAGCCTGGTCTGCTTGGTTTGCTTCGCAAGCGTTCCTGGGAGTCTCACAATGTTTAGAAACTGTAATTCTGAATAAACTAAGCTCCCTGCAGACTGCAGAGCCCAATGTGGCCAGATGGGAGTAGCACAGCCACAGCATTCACCTCTGTGTTTGGCTGTGTTGTTGTTCTTGTTGGTCGCTGGAGAGGAGCACTCGTTTCTGATCCTGTGCTGATACACAGCTTCCTGGAGATCCTTGACTTTCCTATCTTCCCTCTTACACTGCTGCAGCCTGCTCTTCTTCTGTGGTTTGGACAGGTGCTCCTCCACTGAGAGTCTACGAGCCGCTTCAACGATCTGGAGCTGCAAGGCCAGGTCTGCCTCTAAGGAATGAAGCTCTGAATCCTGAGTGAGAGAGAGTTTTTATTTTTATTTAGCTTAGATGAATAACAATGAACTATCAATTTAATAGACTTCTTGATTGGGCTGGGTTTAAGGAAATAAATACTGTATTCAGTGTTCAAATCTCTCTATCTGATATGCACTTTGCCTTTGCTCATAAGCTTTACAACATATTGTTAGGAAAGACACCTGACCTTACCTATTACCAATACTGTGTAATATAGGAAGTGTAAAGGATGACCGTGGGAAGGGTTCATATTGGTCTGTACCTCTCCATCCTGGTGGATGAGACTGTCATCCAGTTTGAAGGTAGCTCCTATCCTCCTTCGGACACGAGGGGGCTTCTCATCAGCAAGTAGGGGGTAGTCTGAAGACAACTTACCTGTCAGCTCCTGTAAAATAAATACAATCCAAAATCAACTGAAGTCATTTCTAAACATACCCCTAAGAGATTACATCTGAAAGAGCAGTCTGTAACTCTTCTATGAACCATCGGTTTGTAATATGAGACTCAGTCTTGTGACGAACAGGAGACCTATGTTAGCCCTATGTTAGACACTCACAGCCTCCCTGACGCAAAATATATAAATATATATATTTATTATTATTTTATTTTTTATTAGGGGGTAGGTCAGCTTTAATATTGCAGATAGATTGTAGCTTCCATCAATGTAATTGTCTGCATCACCCATATTGTCACGTGTGCTCCCTCTCTGGCCACTAGGTCACCAGGCTGCTCGTTAGGGCGCACACCTGTCACCAGCGTTACACACATAATGACACTCATCTGGACTCCATCACCTCCTTGATTACCTGCCCTTTATATGTCACTCCCTTTGGTTTCTTCCCCCGTCGTCATTGTTGCTGTTTCATGTCGGTGGCTGTTTGTGTTTCTTGTTTTGTTCATTTATTAAATGTATTCACTCCCTGAACTTGCTTCCCGACTCTCAGTGTACATCATTAAACATATATTTTCATGCAAATATATATACAGTACCAGTCAAAAGTTTGGATACACCTACTCATTCAAGGGTTTTTCTTTATTTTTAACATTTTCTACGTTGTACAATAATAGTGAAGACATCAAAACGATGAAATAACACCATATGGATATATTTTATATTTGAGATTCTTCAAAGTAGCCACCCTTTGCCTTGATGACAGCTTTGCACACTCTTGACATTCTCTCAACCAGCTTCATGAGGTAGTCACCTTGAATGCATTTCAATTAACAGGTGTGCCTTGTTAAAGGTTGTGGAATTTCTTTCCTTAATGTGTTTGAGTCAATCACTTGTGTTGTGACAATTTTGAGGTGGTATACAGATGATAGCTCTATTTGGTAAAAGACCAAGTCCATATTATGGCAAGAACAGCTTAAATAAGCAAAGAGAAATGACAGTACATCATTACTTTAAGACATGAAGGTCAGTCAATCCGGAAAATTTCGAGAACTTTGAAAGTTTCTTCAAGTGCAGTTGCAAAAACCATCAAGAGCTATGATGAAACTGGCTCTCAAGAGGACACCACAAAAAAGGAAGACCCAGAGTTACCTCTGATGCAGAGGATAAGTTCATTAAAGTTACCAGCTTCAGAAATTGCAGCCCAAATAAATGCGTCACAGAGTTCAAGTAACAGACACGTCTCAACATCAACTGATCAGAGGAGACTGCGTGAATCAGGCCTTCGTGGTCGAATTGCTGCAAAGAAACCACTACTAAAAGACACCAATAAGAAGAGACTTGCTTGGGCAAGGAAACATGAGCAATGGACATTAGACCAGTGGAAATCTGTCCTTTGGTCTGATGAGTCCAAACGTGAGATTTTTGGTTCCAACCACCGTGTCATTGTGAGACGAAGAGTAGGTGACCGGATGATCCTGCATATGTGGTTCCCACCGTGAAGCATTGAGGAGGAGGTGTGATGGTGCTTTGCTGATGACACTGTCAGTGATTTATTTAGAATTCAAGGCACACTTAACCAGCATGGCTACCACAGCATTCTGCAGCAATACGCCATCCCATCTGGTTTGCGCGTAGTGGGACTATCAATTGTTTTTCTACAGGACAATGACCCAAAACACATCTCCAGGCTGTGTCAGGGCTATTTGAACAAGAAGGAGAGTGATGGAGTGCTGCATCAGATGACCTGGCTTTCACAATCACCCGACCTCAAACCAATTGAGATGGTTTGGGATGAGTTGGACCGCAGAGTGAAGGAAAGGCAGCCAACAACTGCTCAACATATGTGGGAACTCCTTCAAGACTGTTGGAAAAGCATTCCTCATGAAGCTGGTTGAGAGAATGCCAAGAGTGTGCAAAGCTGTCATTAAAGGCAAAGGGTGGCAATTTTGAAGAATCTAAAATATATTTTGATTTGTTTAACACTTTTTTTGGTTACTACATGATTCCATATGTGTTATTTCATAGTTTGATGTCTTCACTATTAATCTACAATGTAGAAAACCCCTGGAATGAGTAGGTGTGTCCAAACTTTTGACTGGTACTGTACATATATATCTCAACACCGGTATAGATATGCATGAATACAATAGTGTGAATACTCACAGCCTCTCTAACGCAGAGCTTCTTGAGGTCCAGTAGACACAGCTCCAGCCTGTCCTCCAGAGCCTGGTGCTTCAGCCTCATGGCCCGGGTGTGAGTGGTCAGGTCCTTGACTGGCAACGTGGGGCTGTCGGGACCTGAAATGATGTTAATGGAGATTTTTCCACAGAGCACAGGCCTCATGCAGGCATCACATGGTGCCACATTTGGAGCTTTTATCACAGAATTAACGATTGTTATAGATTATAGACATTTCAGGTAGCTTACCAACTATCAATACACTTTATCTCCTGAATTTATTTAGGTCTCAGCATTAATAATGCGCTCAGTGCTTTCTGTAAAGATTTATATCTGAACCTAGAATGGATCTAAAGCTTTCACATTTAGGGTTCAGCATTGTTGATGTGTTAAGCTCTTACCAGAGTTGAGAATGATCCCACTGTCAGTGTCACTGATCTCCTCTTTATCCATCATGGCTGTTGGAAGGTATTTTCACACTGTTAAAACCTGTTGGAAAATAGTTAAATATTTCAATCAGATTTATTAAATCATCCTTATTCACCAAAAAACATATCCAGCGTTATGATCACTCAGGACAGGGGAAAATTGCTTCACATAAAAATATAAGTTTCCTTTCCTGATGCTGAATGTCTCTTTTTATTCTGATCCACTAGCTCTCTCCTTCCTCTTCTCTCTCTTCTTCTCCTTCCTCCCCCTTCTCCCTCCTCCCCTTCTCCCTCCCTCCTGGCCCGTTCTCTCCCCCTCCTGCCCTGTTCTCCCTCCCTCTGCCTGTTCTCCCTCCTCTCTGCCCTCTTCCCTCCCTTCTGCCTCCGTTCTCCCTCGCTCCTGCGCTGTTCTCCTCCCTCCTGCCCTGTTTCCCTCCCTCCTGCCCTGTTCTCCCTCCCTTCTGCCCTGTTCCTCCCTCGCTCCTGCCCGTTCTCCCTCCCCTTCCTGCCCTGTCTCCCTCCCTCTGCTGTTCTCCCTCCTCTTGCCCTGTTCTCCCTCCCTCCTGCCCTGTTCTCCCTCCCTCCTGCCCTGTTCTCCTCCTCCTGCCCTGTTCTCCCTCCCTCCTGCCCTGTTCTCCCTCCCTCCTGCCCTGTTCTCCCTCCCTCCTGCCCTGTTCTCCCTCCCTCCTGCCCTGTTCTCCCTTCACAATAGGCAGCAGCCCCCATGCTTGACTCGGCACATGTGCGAGGGGACCAGGGGTTAATCCGAAACCGGACACTATGGCAACGGTCACAGGGCGCACCGCTGTTCTCCGAGGGGAGTGTGTGTGTGTTGCCATACGGAATGTCAGAGGGCGTTTAAAAGGGACGCACCGTCGCACCCCAAAAAAGAGAACAGGAAAGCAGATGGCTGCAGGGCAAGGGAATTATCCCTCTCATGGACTGCACCTGTTCCCCCTCCCAGAGTCACACACACACACAAACTCACACACACACCAACAGCGCTCCATTCAACCAGTGTCCAGAGAAACAACCCTCGAGGGGCTTTTGAAGTGGAACAATGTCTCAATGCTGAGCCTGTCTCTGTAGCATCAGCCAGCTCACATAAAGACACTGAAGATTCATGATATAGCACATCTAGAATTTCACTTATACATTCTCACACTGTTGAACACATAAACAATGTTTATGATCCATTCTATTGGATGCGTGGGTGCGTGCATGCGTGCACTAGGGTTGAATGGCGGGAACCCGGTTACTGAGATTTACCACCCAAAACCACTCCCTTTCCCCGGGATAAATAACGCCGAGAAACCGGTAAATTATAATAAATTATTTATATGAACAGCATGGTGTGAAATGGAACTTTTTAATTATATGCCATGTCTAAATACGGCTTCTCTACGGTCTCGGCGTGATGAATCAACGCTCAGTGTGGGGACAGACCATCTCAGTATGGAGAGTAGTTCACAATGAATGTACTGTAGACCTATGTATCATCTCACCATGGTAACTTTTTGTCTTGTGACAGGTAGGCCTACATTTGTAGCAGCACAACCTATGCTACAGTAATATAAAGCCTGAATGTGTGTCTAATTTACCCATCTCCATCTGGCTTTCAGGGGTCACCTTGTTATTGTTTTAATTCCAGATGTGGAGTTTTAAAACAGCCTGTCACTCAAATATCGTTGCTTTAAATCAGTGTACACGCAAGCACTCTCTGTCCATCAACTCTCTCTCCATCAACATCCAAGATAGATAATCCTGTTCTAGATTTTCTAGATAGATTGAACAGGTCAGCGTAGACCAAGTGTGTGTCTGAAATGGCACCCTACTCCCTATATAGTGCCCATAGCTCTGGTCAAAGGTTGTGCACTATATAGGGAATATGATGCAATTTTGGGCACATCCCAAGACCACTACACTGCTGGAAATAACTTCCTTTAGACTGGGCAGCTATTTGAGCTGGTGACATGAATCTTCTGTATCTATGTCTAAAAACAAAACTTCAGTATGTCAACAGACGGAAGGAACTCATGCAGCTCACGTCTCTACACATTCAGGTCATGTTGCCAACCCATGTTGCCTGGGTTACCGAGTCCAAATAATCCACTGATCCTATCTAGAGCAGTGATGTTTAGAGATGGGTATCAGGCCTGTTCCTGTAGAGATGCGGAGGACTCATCACCCTGGGAGAGTCCCAAATGGAACCCTATTCCCTTTAAAGTGCACTACTTTTGACCAGGGCCCATGTCTTCTATATAGAGAATAGGATCAATGGCACAGACAGATTTTTCACCTAGTCGGCTCAGGGATTCGCACCAGCGACCTCTCGGTTACCGGCCCAACGCCTTAACCACTAGGCTACCTGTATCCACCAGTCTGGATAATCTGCTGTGGGTTGAATAACTGCTGATCCAGTCGAGGAGGAGCGCTGGTTGGTTGTGCCAACACAGAGACAACAGAGCAGGAGGAGGAGAGTGGAAAGGAACAGGGCTGAGTGGCTGAGGTAGGGGCCTACAGTGAGACAGTGGAAGGAAGAGGACTGAGGTAGGGGCCTACAGTGAGACAGTGGGAGGAAGAGGGCTGAGGTAGGGGCCTACAGTGAGACAGTGGAAGGAAGAGGACTGAGGTAGGGGCCTACAGTGAGACAGTGGAAGGAAG